>NC_141994.1:71736313-71778813 GCF_049901715.1 Pseudonaja textilis
CAAAGACAATTCCTTGTGTGTCCAATCACACTTGGCCAATAAAAGAATTCTATTCTATTCTATTCTATTCTATTTATTTGTATTCTATTCCTGTGACTATCATTAAGTGTTGTACCTGATGGTTCTTGACTCTTGACGAATGTTTTTTTTCTTTTATGTATACTTAGAGCATTTGCACCAAGACAAATTCCTTGTGTGTCCAATCACACTTGGCCAATAAAAGAATTCTATTCTATTCTATTCTATTCTATTCTATTCTATTCTATTCTATTCTATTCTATTCTATTCTATTCTATTCTATTCTTATTGTACCCTATGACTATCATTAAGTGTTGTACCTGATGGTTCTTGACTCTTGACGAATGTCTCTTTTCTTTTATGTACACTGAGAGCATTTGCACCAAAGACAAATTCCTTGCGTGTCCAATCACACTCGGCCAATAAAAGAATTCTAATTCTAATTCTTCTTTAGATGTTTTCCGAAGTCTCAACCTCTTCCTTGTAGCGGGGTAGCCAGAGGTGCCCCCTCAGCGTGAACATCAATCCATGTTGTTGCTCAATCTGGCCAGTGGTGTTATGAGCAAACCGCGACTTTTCTGATACCTTATTGGTTTTCCAATATTGTGTCAGGATCTCTGGCCGGGCATCCTTCGACGGGGGGGGAAAAACACAACATATGTGATGCATCCCCACCTCTTTAATTGATTTAAGCTATATTGATCTGGGAAATCATGAGGGCTAGAAGCCAGCAGGGGTGGGAATTACCGGCATTGAAGCTTTCGTTTTCGCCCCTACAGTTCATCTTCAGCCTAGGCTTAATGGCCTCCTCTAATTTTGTCTAATGCCTGTTAAAGGCCAGTCAGTGGATAATTTAAAAATGTGCATTTTATGTCCCAGAAGATACTAAGGAAGCTCTTAGCAAACGGTGCTAAAGAGGCAGGTTGAGTCCCTGCCCGATACACACTCAGACATTGAGACGTGGCAAAATTATATCGCTAGCACACATAGGAGCATTTGTGCTAGACCAGCGGTGCCTAACCTTTTTGGGCTCCTGTGCCTAAAATTGTGTGCACGCTTGCATACTCACGCTCATGTGCCAGCATCCAGAAGGCAATGCATGCCCCCCACGCCCCCTACACATGCGCATGCAATCCCGACCCACCCACCCTCTTATCTGCACTGCATCTCACAGCTGATTTTCGGCCGGTTTGAGGCCTTTTTTGGCCTCCCAGAGGCTTGAGGAAGGCTTCTTGCAGGCTTTGCGGGCCAAAAACTAGCCCCGTTTCATCATTTCCAGTATTTTAGGAAAAACAGGAAGTGACTAAACGGGCCTAATTTTTGGCCCGCAAAGCCTGCAGAAGCCTTTATCAAGCCTTTGGAAGGCCAAAAAAGGCCTCAAACCAGCTGAAAAATCAGCTGTGAGGCACGCGCATGCGCAGTGAGGTAAGTTTGCCTGCAGCTCGTGTGCCAGCACAAATGACTCTGCGTGCCACCTGTGGCACATGTGCCATAGGTTCACCACTATGGTGCTAGACACTGAGTATGTCTAATTTAATGAAAAGAAGGACTATTGGTGACCTGATAGCATCTGCCAATATTTGAGGGGCTGCCACAGAGAGGAGGGGGGTCAAACTGTTTTCCAATGCACCCCGAAGACCAGAGAAGGTATAATGGATGGAAACTGAACCAGGAGAGATTCAACCTGGAAATAAGGAGAAACTTTCTGACAGGGAGAACCATCAACCCATGGAACAGAAGTTGCTCTTGGAAGTGATGGGAACACAATCACTTGAGACTTTCAAGGAGCTGACTCTTTGTCAAAGGGGGGGGGCTCCAGCTGTGGGGTTGGTAGGACTAAGGCCCTTCCATCACTGTTCTGTTCGTGAGAAGCACAGAGGAAATAATTGGGGAAGATTCAACCTGAACTAAGGGTTGGGGGAGCACAATGATCAGTGGTGGTTGCCTCCGAGGGGGGTGCGGAGGCTTTTAAGAAGAGACTGGATGGCCTTTTGTCTGGGATGGTCTGGAATTTTTCTGCTCAAGTAGGAGGTTGGACTAGAACAAGGGTCCCCAACCCGCACGCACAGTTAAGGGTGCCTGCCTTTAAATCTTGTTAGACCGTGTATACTTTATTCTTCAGGCAAATAAGAATCTTAGATCATCTACCCTACAAAGATGAGAGAGAGACAGAGACAGGGAGAGAAACAGAGAGACAGACAGAGAGACAGAAAGAGAGTCAGAGACAGAGAGAGAGATAGAGAGAGACAGAGAGAGACAGAGAGAAAGATAGAGAATCAGAGAGACACAGAGAGAGGGAGAGAGAAACAGACACACAGAGAGAGGCAGAGAGAGAGAGGCAGACGTACAGAGAGAGAGAGACAAAGAGACAGACAGACAGACAGATACAAAGAGACAGAGAGACAGAGAGATAGTCAAAGAGACAGACAAAGAGACAGGCAGACAGACAGAAAGAGACAGAGAGACCGAGAGAGACCGAGAGAGATAAATTCTCTTTCTTTTCCTTTCTCCTCCAAGCATGGCACCGTTGATGCCAGTCGCTTACAACATTGCCCTTCCTCTGCCAATGGACAGATGACATCATTTGTGAAATCTGGGTTGATACACACTCCCACCGGAGCCGCCTGATTGATAAATTAGACCCTTACAAGCCATGTGCTAATCAAAGGGAAGTGTTCATTTGTAGCAACAAGAGGCAGGCTGGGGAAGCTAATTTTTCAAGGTTGCCGCTTGCCAAGGCAAACATTCAAATCTTGCCAGGCCATCCATTAAAGAGGAGTAAGCTTTGCCCAGACGCCACATCTCATACGTTCTGGAGATGTTCTCCACTGGGTGGGGCTCCTTTCGCAGACGAATTAGACAGAGACGCCTCCGTTAAACAGCCAGGAGATGGGCATTCCCTTGCCAAGTAAGGCAGCTTCGAAGCACGCCTGATTTTACGACCGTTGTGGCCACGGTCCTTAAGCGAATCACCGCAGGGGTTCATTGGAACAAGAGGTCGTCAAGTGACTTAATCCGGCTTAATCCATTTTGGCTTTGCTCGTGAGAAACCAAACTGAGAAGGTTGCAGCTGGTCGTCCCAGGACCTTGGGACACTGCAAACCATTGTAAATATTTGCCGAGGGCCCAAATTTTGGATCATGTGACCACGGGGGATATCGCAGGGGTTGCAACCGTGAGAAGTGGCTTTTTCCAGTGCCGTTGCAACTTCTAACAATGGTTAAACGAACGGTCGTAAGTCAAGCACTATCTGTCAACTCATAAAACATTCCTAAGCCTATTTTAGTAGTTGCAAAAAAAGGGTGGGGAAGGGGAGAGGAAGGAAATCTGGGAAGAGCAGTGCAGTAGTTTGAAAGCAAAAGCACATTCCAACTCTTTATCTTTAAAAGATTGTAGCTAAAATACCAGAGCTTTGGCCCGCAAATATATTTAATTGGAGAACGTGAAGGAAGAAACCCAGCCTGCGCATGTACTCAGTTGGAGAATGTGATTTATGACACACCCAGAGGGGGAGGGGGAACCAGGGTCACAGGGAACTGAGTTGGCTTCATATGGGGCAGTGCCAGAATGTCGCCTCTAATAAATCCTTTGAAGTTTGGCTTGAGAATCATGATTTAATTAGGGCGATTGCTGGAATCCTGACACTATCTGCAGTTTGGAAAAGATAGGCACTGTTTGTGCTTTAAGAAAAAAAAAACAAAAAAGCAACCCTTCCTTTCAAACGAACGCAGTCCTCCCCCATTGTCCACCCAAATCCTGGAAATGATAGTTTTCATCTTCTTTTATTACTGATAAGGTCTTATGACGAGTCAATAGACCTCTTACCATTTTCTTTTAACAACCTCATAATTCCTTGCACGGTGGAGACTGGGCAACTGAATGGAGCTAGCAGAGCGATTTACTGGCTGGATGCCTCTCCTGTCGCCGATGCAGAGTTTTGTTCAGCAGATCTATTCTCCTGGTGACCAGAGAGAGAAATATCGGCCTCTACCTAGAGCGAACTCACAGCCTCTGGATTGTAAGGCAAGAACTCCACCTCTAGGCCACCGCACCACTCAACCTGGGAATTATAGTTCCGTTCGACAAAAATGGGTTACACATCCTGCAAAGCTACAACGGGTCTGGTTGGGCAGGACCTGCGGTAGCTTTTGAGGATTTGTAAAGTTCGGCAGCCCCTTCCCCTTTCCGCCTCCCATAAGGCTTTGAAGAGCTGTCTTTTCCTGCAAGAGCTGCAAGAATGCTAGACAAATGCATGCTGGAAACTTAATCTGGCACCAGGTTTTTGTGGTTTCTAATGTTTTCATTGGCTTGATGTTATAGTTTCACTGTGATTTTTAAAGGTCTTTTAATTTTTGATAGGGAGCCACCCTTGCAGAAGATGGGTGGCTTAGGATAGGATAGGGTAGGATAGGGTAGGATAGGATAGGATAGGATAGGATAGGGTCTGTGTATCTATCTATATCTCTATATCCATCCATCCATTATCTGTTTATCTATCTGTCTGTCTGTCTATCTATCTGTCTATCTATCTATCTATCTATCTATCTATCTATCTATCTATCCATCCATCCATCTATCCTCTAACATCCATTATCTGTCTATCTATCCCTCTCTCTCCATCCATTATCTATCTATCCATCTCTCTCTCTCTCCATCCATTATCTATCTATCCATCTCTTTCTCTCTCCATCCATTATCTATCTATCCATCTCTCTCTCTCTCCATCCATTATCTATCTATCCATCTCTTTCTCTCTCCATCCATTATCTATCTATCCATCTCTCTCTCTCTCCATCCATTATCTATCTATCCATCTCTCTCTCTCTCCATCCATTATCTATCTATCCATCTCTTTCTCTCTCCATCCATTATCTGTCTGTCTGTCTGTCTGTCTGTCTGTCTGTCTACAGGTAGCCCTCAACTTACAATGGTTCATTTAGCAACCGTTCGAAGTTGCTAACGGCACATGAAAAAAGGTGACTTACGACCATTGGAACGGCTTCCTTCAGGAGCTGCAGGTGCTCCGTCGCTGGAAGTTTCCAAGAAGAGACCGGACAGCCATTTGTCCAGAGTGGCATAGGGTGGGTTGAACTAGAGAACCCACAAGGTCCCTTCTAACTCTGTTATTCTGAGAGCAGCCTTCCGATACCTGAGGGGCTGCCCCAAAGAAGAGGGGGATCAACCTCTTCTCCAAAGCCCTTGAAGGCAGGACAAGAACCGAGGAGTGGAGACGACTCAAAAAGAGAGAAGCGAACAACCTAGAACGAAGGAGGAAATTCCTGACAGTGAGAAGAATTAATCAGTGGAATGGGAAGTTTGTAAGAAGAGACTGTCCAGGCAGTTTGACTAGTTCAGAGGAGGGGTGTGGGGGTGGTGGTGATCATTTTTTGCCACAAAGGCGGCAACACACACACAGACACACACACACTCACACACGCATACAAGACAAACATGTTTATAAACTCCAGAAGGCTCCAACCGGGATTGTATTGTATTTATTTGATTTGATTTATTTTATTTATTTGTCAATTGCTTACAAGATAATAGGTATAAGTAAAAACATAGTTATGAATACATGAAATGGGTACATATAAGAAAAATAAAAAGAAACAATAGGACAGGGACAGTAGGCACGTTGGTGCGCTTATGCACGACCCCTACAGACCTCTTAGGAAAGGGGTGAGGTCCATAGTAGACAGTCTAAGGTTAAAGTTTTTGGGGTTTGGGGAAGAAACCACAGAGTCAGGTAGAGGATTCCAGACATTGACCACTCTGTTGCTGAAGTCGTATTTCCTGCCATCAAGTTTGGTGCGGATAACCTTGAGTTTGTATCTATTGTGTGCTCTTGTGTTGTTATGGTTGAAGCTGAAGTATTCATTGACAGGTAAGGACATTGCAATGTATGATTTTATATACTATACTTAGATCAGACCGAAGGCGGCATAGTTCTTGGTTTTCTAGGTCTAGAATTTCGACTCTGGTGGCATAAGGTATTCTGCAACAAGTAGAGGAGTGGAGAACTCTTCCTGGGAAATATTTCTGGACTTTCTCTACTGTGTTAATATCAGATATGTAATGAGGGTTCCAAACTGATGAGCTGTATTCGAGTATTGGTCCAGCAATACAGCTCAGCCTGTATTTTATTTTCTGATTTTTTTTGCCAATATGTAGGACAGAGCCTTTATTTGTTGAGATATGAAGTTGCCATTTGTTTGACCATTCCCTCCAGACCAGTGCGTGGCAACCAGTGGGCTGGGGAGAAAATGTTGGTGGTCCGCAAAGAAATGTCACCCCCAAAGCAATAAATCCAGGCTGTGCGGGAACACAAGGCTGCGCTGCCCACATGGCCCATGGGAACACAAGGCTTGCGTCACTTGCATTGCAAACATGAGGTAGTGAGGGGAGGGGGGAAAGGGTGGAGGGGGTGAAACTTGCCCCACACACCTGGCCTGGCCACCGGGCTGCTTCTTTCTGCTTCCTTCTTCTTCTGCTTTTGGCTGCACTCAAGGAAAGCAGCCAAAGTCTTCCTTTTTCTCCCCCAAACTCTGCCAGAAATGAGTCTTTGGGACCCTGCAAGGCCTCCTGCTCCAAGAGGCTGCACCGACGTGACAAGTCTCACAATGTCAGAGTCAGAGCAGAGGAGGAGGAGGAGGGAGGAGGAGGAGGAGGAGGAGGAGGAGGAGGAGGAGGAGGAGGGAGGAGGAGGAGGAGGAGGAGGAGGAGGAGGAGAAGAAGAAGGAGGAGGAAGAAGAAGAAGAAGAAGAAGAAGAAGAAGAAGAAGAAGAAGAAGAAGAAGAAGAAGAAGAAGAAGAAGAAGAAGAAGAAGAAGAAGAAGAAGAAGAAGAAGAAGAAGAAGAAGAAGAAGAAGAAGAAGAAGAAGAAGAAGAAGAAGAAGAAGAACTCCATCCCCAGCCGGCTGGAGCAGCCCATCTCCTTGGGGAGGCTGACCTCACCCTGTCAATGAAACTCTAGCCAACGAGGCTGCTCTGACATAAGGTCACCGACGGAGACAAAGCCAAGGTTAGCCATTCCCCTGTCAATACAAGAGTCCGGGCCAGATCAGAGGCACCGATACGAGGCTGGCACGGCAGGCGGCTTGTTTTCCTGGGCCTTTTCCTGATGTAGGGTGGGGGAACAACTTCTCTTCTTCTCCTTCTCCCCTTCCTCCATCCTTCGCTTCTTCCTAGTTCCCTTCCCCTTACTCCCCCCTCCTCTTCCTCCTCTTGTTCTTCCCCCTCTTCCTTTTTCTTCTCTGGTGTTGGAGCAGAACATGTCAGGATCAGGCTGCCTGCCTGCCTACCTACCTACCTGCCTGCCTATCATCTATCTATTAACCATCATTTCATCCCAACCATCCATTTTATCCATTTATATCTTCCTCCCTCTCTCCCTCTATCATATGGCTCTGTCTGTCTGTCTGTCTGTCTGTCTATCTATCTATCTATCTATCTATCTATCTATCTATCTATCTATCTATCTATCTATCTATCTATCTAAATATCTAACAATCCTTTCATCCCCACCATCCATTCAATCCATCTATATCTTCCTCCTCTCTCCTTCTACCATATGCCTCTGTCTGTCTGTCTGTCTGTCTATCTATCTATCTATCTATCTATCTATCTATCTATCTATCTATCTATCTATCTATCTATCTATCCATCCATCCATCCTTTCATCCCCAACCATCCATTCTATCCATCTATATCTCCCTCTCTCCTTCTTTCATATGCCTCTGTCTTTCTGTCTGTCTGTCTGTCTGTCTGTCTGTCTGTCTGTCTATTTATCTATCTAACCATCCTTTCATCCCCAACCATCCATTCAATCCATCTATATCTTCTTCCCTCTCTCCCTCTATCATATGCCTGCCTGCCTGCCTGCCTATCAATCTAGCCATCCATCCATCCTTCCATCCATCCATCCATCCATCCATCCATCCATCCATCCCCATCCCCATCCCTCCATTCCATCCATCTATATCAAGGGTCCCCAAACTTGCCAACTTTTAAGATTTGTGGACCTCAACTGCCAGAATTCCCCAGGGTCTGGCCTCTCTAGAGAACAGACTCTATGGTTGCTGGAGCTCAGTGGGTTGGTTGAACCAATGCTTTAAGCCAGGGGTCCCCAAACTTGGCAACTTTAAGACTTGTGGATTTCAACTCCCAGAATTCCACAGCCAGCTATTCAATCAATCAATCAGAATAGAGCTGGAAGGGATCTCAGAGGTCTTCTAGTCCAACCCTCGATTCAAGCAGATGGCCCTATACAATTTCAGGCAAATGATTGTCCAACCTCTTCTTTAAAATCTCCAGTGTTGGAGCGCCCACAACTTCTAGTGGCAATCTGTTCCACTGGTTAATTGTTCTACAGTCAGGAAATTCCTCCTTAGTTCTAAGTTGCTTCTCTCCTGGATTAGTTTCCATTCATTGCTTCTTGTCCTGGTTTCAGGGGCTTTGAAGAATAGCTTTGGAATACTGGAATTTGAATGCTATCCTGTCCCCCTTAGTCCTTCTTTTCATTAAACTAGACATACCCAATTCCTGCAACTGTTCTTCATATGCAGGAGTCCCCAAACTTGGCAACTTTAAGACTTGTGGACTTCAACAATCATTGGTTGATTGTTCTCGCTGTCAGAAAAGTTTTCCTTATTTCCAGGTTGAATCTCTCCTTGATCAGTTTCCATCCATTGTTCCTTGTCTGGCCTTCAGGTGCCCTGGAGAATAGCTTGATCCCTTCCTCCTCTCTGTGGCAGCCCCTCAAATATTGGAAGATGCTCTCCTGTCTCCCCTGCTCCTTCTCTTCCCTAGACTAGCCAGGCCCAGTTCCTGCAACCGTTCATCATATGTTTTAGTCTCCAGTCCCCTAATCATCCTGGTTGCTCTTCTCTGCACTCTTTCTAGAGTCTCAACATCTATTTTATAGTGTGGTAACCAAAATTGGATGCAGGACTCTGGGTGTGGCCTTACTCAGGCAGAATGGAATGGAATGGAATGGAATGGAATGGAATGGAATAGGAATGGAATGGGAATGGAATGGGAATAGGGTGGGATGGGATAGGGATAGGGATAGGGAGAGGAGCGGGGAGGGGAGAGAATAGAATAGAATAGAATAGAATAGAATAGAATGGAATGGAATGGAATGGAATGGAATGGAATGGAATGGAATGGAATGGAATAGGACTGGAATAGGACTGGAATAGGAATGGGGTGGGATGGGATGGGAGAGGGAGAGGGAGAGGGAGGGGAGAGAATAGAATAGAATAGAATAGAATAGAATAGAATAGAATAGAATAGAATGGAATGGAATGGAATGGAATGGAATGGAATGGAATAGGACTGGAATAGGACTGGAATAGGAATGGGGTGGGATGGGATGGGAGGGAGGGAGGGGAGGGGAGAGGATAGAATAGAATAGAATAGAATAGAATAGAATAGAATAGAATAGAATAGAATCTTCATTGAGAAGAGAAGAGAATAATAGCATTGGAAGGGACCCCCCACCTAGGCAGGAAACCCTACACCACTTCAGACAAATGGTTCTCCAATGTCTTCTTAAAAGCTTCCAGTGTTGGAGCATTCACCACTTCTTGAGGCAGGCAGTTCCACTGATTAATTGTTCTCACTGTCAGGAAATTTCTCCTTAGTTCTAAGTTGCTTCTCTCCTGAATTAGTTGGGAATTTGGGGGGGGTTGAAGTTCACCCATCTTCAAGTCACTGAAGTTGAACAAGATTGTTCTAAACTCTAAACCAGAGATTCTCAACCTGAGCAATTTTAAGATGGGTAAACTTCAAGCCCCAGAATGCCAGGCTGGGGAATTCTGGGGATTGAAGTCCAGTCCATCCAATCTTCAAGTGGAGAAAGATTTGCTCCAAACTCTTAAACCGAGCTTGGCAACTGGAAGGTGTGCGGACTTCCATTCCCAGAATTCCTCTGGCTGGAGAATTCCTGGGTTCCGTATTCGCTGGCCGAGGGCTGCAGGAGGCCATCGCAGCCAAAAACAGAGCCCGGGGGAGGGCCATGCGAGGGACTGCAGGAAGTTGATCTGGCCACACCCACTCCAGCCACGCCCATTCATCCCCCACCCCACCCCCCCAGGTCAAACACAACCCTGATGCGGCCCTCAATGAAATGAAGTTTGACACCCCTGCTCAAAACTTTTGCAGCCACGTTGCAAAGCGAAGCAATGGTGCTCAGCCACCAGCAGATGGCAGCACCTGGACGAAGGCAATCAAGTGGGGAAGATCAGGGCGAAACAAACTTATCCAGAGGTTTTTGCTAGTTAAACCACCAAATGCTTAAAAGGGAACGGATCTCCCTTCCTTCTCCATGGTTCCATGGCAAAGATCAAACCAGGGAGATCTTAAATGGAAGCCCTCCTTCCACCTTGTCCCCTAATCCTGGTACCGGGGTGAGGAGGAAGTAATGGGTTAAAAAAAAAATAATAATAGATGGGTATTATCTCACGTGGTGGCCGGAGGGGTAGATTTTGGAAAATTCCAGCTGCTAAACACTCGTCTTCTCTAGCCTGCATTCCCACATACTGCTAAATCAGGGTTTATTTTAAGCCTGATTTAGATAAGAAGCCACTGAGGTCAGATCCAGATCGCAAACTGCTGCAACTAATAGCTGGATATGGGTTTTGGGGGATTTTTTTGTGTGATTTCACATTGAGCAATGACTATTAAGATAGCGTATCCCAAAGACTTGGGTCTCTCTCATTAGGCCTTCTTTCTTCCTTTCCCTTCCTTCCTTTTCCTCTCTTTGATTCAATTACGTACTTACTACTTCTCATACATCTCCTTCCTTCCTTCCTTCCTTCCTTCCTTCCTTCCTTCCTTCCCTCCTTTCCTCCCTTCCTTCCTTCCTTCCTTTTCCTCCCTTCCTTTGATCCATTTACTTACTTACTTAGATCCATTTACTTCCTTACTTCCTTCTTCTCATACATTTCCTTCTTTCCTTCCTTCTCCTCCCTTCCTTTGATCCATTTCCTTCCTTCCTTCTTCTCATACAACTCCTTCCTTCCTTCCTTCCTTCCTTCCTTCCTTCCTTCCTTCCTTCCTTCCTTCCTTCCTCCCTCCCTCCTTCCTTCCTTCCTTCCTTTTCCTCCCTTCCTTTGATCCATTTACTTCCTTCATTTCTTCTTCCCATTCATCTCCTTCCATCCATCCCTCCCTCCTCCCTCCCTCCTTCCATCTTTCCTTTCCTTCTTCCCTCTTCCACCCTCCATTCATTCATTTATTTCTATTCCATCTTACTTCCTAAGTAACTCAAGGCAGAAATCTGGAAATTTGCATCCACATCTGCAGTCCGTGGAAATGCTCAGCCAACTTTAGCATCTCCAGTAATCTAAGTAGAGAAAGCCACTTGTTGCCATTTGGATGGGAGACCACAAGGAGATTCCCAGGGCTAGGCTCTGAAGCTAAGCAGCCATCCTAGGAGACCGTGGCAAACTCCTTCCATGCTATTGCTCCTGTAACAAGGAAATCTTTCATTCGACCACTCTGGACTCAATCCTCAGAAGCTGGTCTTCGTTTGCTGCTGTTTTCCATGGACAACCCCCTATTTGTTTGAAGTGAAAAATGGGACAATTGCTTCCCCCTCTTCTCTCTCTCTCTCTTTCCTCCCCCTCTCATAAGTTGCGGGTGTCTCTCAAAGTCCGGACGAGGGGAAGAGAAAAACAAGGATTAGAGGAATTCCACAGAACAATTGGAACAAATGCAAGGCAAATGGGCCAGTAGGAAGAGATTGTTCTGGGCTTGGAAGATGACGCACACACACGACACACAAACCCACACACACACAACGGCTCTAGAGAGGAATATTAGGGAAGTATTCCTTGACCTTAACGACTTTTAACCTGAGCTCGACGTCAACTCCCAGAATTCCCCAGCCGGCAGTTTTCACTGAGGGAGGGAAAGAAAAATGGGAAGTAATCCTCAACGTACAACCATCACTGAACCCCAAATTTCTGTAGCAAAGCAAGACAGCGAATAAGTTGAGCTTTGCTCCATTTTACGGCCTCGCTTTGCTGTGGTTGTTCAGCCGATCACAGCCGTTGCTAGGTAAATCTGACCCCTTCGGACAAGCAAAGTCAACAAGCGAATCCAGATCCCACGTTGCTAGATTAACAGCGGCAGTGATTCGCTTAACATTCGTGGCAAGAAAGGTCAGGAAAATAGGGACGGAAACTCACTCAAGAACAGTCTTGCTTGGCAACAGAAGTTCTGGTCTCCGTTGTGGTTGTAAGTGGAAGACTTACCTGTACCCTGAATCGTAAGCTAAGCAAACATCTTGACTCCACACAAACACAAGATTGGAATCCTGCCTCCAGCTCTGGTCAGCACAAGATGAAAAAAAGATTTTTGAGGCTCTGGAAAGAGAGGTTGTTCTCATCCACGTCCCCAAACATGACAAACCCTCTGACGTTAAATCAATGATTCCTTTATTAGGTGTGCCAGCAAGCCTCTCTATTCTCTAGTCCAGTGGTGGCTAACCTTTTTGGGTTCCTGTGCCAAAAATGGTATGCATGCGCAATCCCCACGCCCTCCCCTTACCTGCACTGCGCCTCAACAGCTGATTTTCGCTGGTTGGAGGCCTTTTTCGGCCTTCCGGAGGCTTGAGGAAGGCTTCTGCAGGTTTTGCGGGCCGAAAACTAGCCCTGTTTCGTCACTTCCGGTATTACAGGAAGTGATGAAACGGGCCTAGTCGGCCTGCCAGGGCTTTTACAAGCCTCCAGAAGGCCGAAAATGGCCTCCAACCAGCCAAAAATCAGCTGTGAGGCACACACATGTGCAGTGAGCTAAGTGCGTGCTGATACAAATGGCTCTGCGTGCCACCTGTGACAGGTGTGCCATAGGTTCACCATCACGGCTCTATTCTATTCCATTCCATTCTGTTCCATTCTCTATTCTGTCCTATTCTTACTCTATTCTAATTCCGTCTTCTCCAAACTGAAGTCATCCAGACACACTCAATTATATAAAAAATATAAAATTTATATAATTTTTTATAAATTTATATTTATTAAAAAAATATAAAATCATACATTGCAATGTCCTACCTGTCAATGAATACTTCAGCTTCAACCATAACAACACAAGAGCACACAAGCGATACAAACTCAAGGTTAACCGCACCAAACTTGATTGCAGGAAATACGACTTCAGCAACAGAGTGGTCAATGCCTGGAATCCTCTACCTGACTCTGTGGTTTCTTCCCCAAACCCCCAAAACTTCAACCTTAGACTGTCTACTATTGACCTCACCCCTTTCCTAAGAGGTCTGTAAGGGGCGTGCATAAGCACACCAACGTGCCTACCGTCCCTGTCCTATTGTTTCTTTTATTTTCCTTATATGTACCCATTTCATGTATTCATAACTATGTATATACTTATACTTATTATCTTGTAAACGATTGACAAATCAAATAAATAAATAAATAAAAATAAATAAATTCCATAATTCCAGCCAGCTTATATTGGGTGGAACCAGATTGGCAGGGGCCATCCGTTGACAGAAGCGGTGCCTCTCTCATCAGAGGCACCCACGGTGTGCAACATCATGCCAATGTCACAAAGGATGAAATTGGTGACAAAGGTGTGACGAGGTCGCAACGCACGTGTGACATCCTCACGACTTCTTCCAGATGTTCACGGGAGGATGGGGAAAAGGTCCTCTTTGGCTCCCGCCTGATTTTCTGAATTAGATTTCTCCTTTCCCTGATCTCCAGTTATCAAGAACGGATCCACGGATGGCGAAATGGGTCTTAATAACTGTACAATTTACTTAACAAATGTTGAGCTTGTAGCACAGCCTTGGTTAATACCTTTAATTTATCGTGACATTTCCTTCAGGTTAATGGTTTCAGAGTTCCTCCCGGTCTAATCTCTGCAGTTATTGGGAGGAAATGGGCTCCCTTCTCTCGTTCAAACAGAACACGGAGACGCCAAGGAGATTTACGTGTGATAAACTGGACCAGCGGGCAACACACTTGTGCAAATACATGCACACATGTATCTCTTTTAAGACGCCTTTTTTGAGGTATGTTCCCTGTTTCATTAAGGGGACGAGCAAGGGGCCCTTCTTTGGCTTGACACTGTGCCAAAATGACCCCAAAAGGATTTGGTTCAGTCTGGTTTGGCTTCACAGTGATGAATAATGAATTGTGTGTGTGTGTGTGTGTGTGTGTGTGTGTGTGTGTGTGTGAAATGCCACTCACGCATCATCACAAAATCTTCAGAACCGTAAAGCCTTCAATCTTGAAATTTGACACATACGTTCCTCTTGGCTTCTAGGTGTTCACTAAGAAAAGATTTTTCGAAAGAACCATAAGAACATCCAGAATATTTCCTATATATATATTATTATTATTAACACGCTCTGATGCTAAGGAGTTCTACTCCCCCTCCCCACCTGAAAAGAAATTTGTTCCAAATGCAAAACAGAAGCAGAGGAGAGGCATTTCAGTTTCAGTTTTAGTTTCACAGCACCAAGCAGAACAGTTGAGCTAAGCTATGTCCAGGCTCCTTGCTGTCTCCTTCTTGCTCACACAGCAAATACTGCTTCAGTTTCCAAACAGCCCTCAACTCTCCCACACACTGACAAGACGCCAGCCAGATGAATACTGATGGATGCTGGTAAGCAGAGCCAGAATTTCCCTCCTTATTTTCCTCCCCAAAACTAAGCCCAACCACATAGTTTCGTAGCGAAGCACAGGTATCAAGCGATATATATATATATATATATATATATATATATATATATACGCTTATGTATATGTATACATACATATACGTATATATGTATGTATGTATGTATGTATGTATGTATGTATGCAAGGGTGGGATTCTACCAGTTTTCACCTATTCACCAGAACCGGTTGTTAACATTCTAAGCAGTTCGGAGAACCGGTTGTTAGAAGAAATTACTGGCCTAATCCTGTAAGGAAGGCAGGAAGGAAACATTCTGGTGTTGCTTACAGAAACTGCCTCTCCGTTAACCCTTATTACGTTCTTGGCAGGACTAGACTTCCTGTCTCAGGAACTTCTCTGGAGTTATTTTCCCTTCATTTGCTGGTACTTTCCTTGTGTGGAGTGACCATTCAAAGTTACAATTAAAGTGACTTATGACTATTTTTCACACTTATGACTCTTGCAGCATCCCCACAGTCACGAGAGGCCAGGTGAGGAGATGCGTGCCTCGATATGAGTGATATTGAGTTGGCCACGCCCAGCCAATAACATGCCCACCAAGCCATGTCCACCCAGTCACATGACCACCAAGCCACGCCCACCACCTAAGCCAGGCCCGTAGAACCGGTTGTTAAAAATTTGAATCCAACCTACCTATGTGTGTACGTATGTATGTATGTATATTAATGCACAGCTCATACATTGCATGGTTTTTTTCTACACTTCTCTTACATTAGGACCACATCAAGAAATGAAAAACTGCGCGGCAAGCAAGAGATCCCATTAAATGTGTAACAGAAAATAAAAATAATAAGTCTTCAAAATTAAAAACAGGTCAAGGAAACCACCCTAACAAATAAATCTCTTTGCCGTTTTTGTTTTTTGTTTTGCCGTTCTTCTATTTATGGTATAATTATCCAGCCTTTGTTTTCTACCTTGTTTTAATTAGTTTCAGTGTTGCTGCTAATATGGTTAATACCTCTGAATTTCTAGCAGGATATATATGCATGTGTGTCTATGAATGTTTGCATATTTCTTTTCTGTCTGGTGTGGCTTTTTTACTGTTGTTACTTTGATGTTTATTAGGGATAGTTTATGAGTTTCTATAGTTTGATAGACTCTGCAGTAAATAAACCAGGAAATGCACAGAACAGATCTTGCACAGATCTATTTATATACTGCTTTTTCCCCTCCCTCCGACCATTCATTTAGTCTCCGTCCGAAATTGCAACGGCACGGAAGAAAGGGATTTATGACCATGCTTCACATTTACGGCCATTGCAGCTGTTGTAGTGCAGACAACCGAGGAATCGGACAGTGGGGAAGAACGGGGACCAGTCAGGGAATCTGGAGAGGACTCGGATGAGGGTCCTGCATCTAATGCAGAGATGGGGCAGGGATCGTTTCGGAGTGGGGTGCTGCCTTCGGAGCCTTTGGAGTCTGGCAGCAGCAAGGCAGAGGAATAAGGGGAGCCTGTTCCCAGTGCATGTATGCACAGAGCTGCTAGAAGGAGAGAGCAGCTGAAACAAAAGGGGCGACTCGGGAGTAAGGCTGGGAGTGATGGCCCCTCCCATAAGGGATAAAAGTCAGACCTAAATGACGAAACCTTTGCAGGAAGCAAAGTAGTTCTATCGGTTCCGAGTCATCTTTGAAGCTCTGTGTACTTCGGTTGGTTTTTTTCTTGTACTTCGGTTGGTTTCTTTTATAGTTTATTGGAGACTTCTGTTTTTGGCAGCATTCCACAGAACTGAAAGGTGGGTGCTGATCTTGGGGAACTGTTTAAGATTAGCTCCGGCTGGGAATGGAAGCAATTCCCAGCCTTGCAATAAAATAGGTTTTGCTTTTTAAAAACAAGTTGGTGATTAATTACACTTGACGAAGCCTGAGTCAGAACAGCAACATCCTCACAGTCCCATGATCAAAATTCAGACTTTTGACAACTGGCTCATATTTATGACGGTCGCAGGATCCCGAGGTCATGTGATCCCCCTTGGAGAGTATCTGACAAGCAACATCAACGGGGAAGCCAGATTCGCTTAACAACGGCGTGACTAACTTAACACATTGATTCACTGAACTGCTGTGGCAAGAAGGGTTGTATAATGAGGCAAAACAAAAACAAAAACATTGAGCAACTGCCTCGCTTAGCAATGAAAATTTTGGGTTCCGTTGTGGTGGAAAGTTTTGAGGACCATCTGTACAGATACCCACATTCTGCAATGGAGCCAGGCTGGCTGGGGAATTCTGGGAGTTGAAGTCCACATATCTCCAACCTGCCAGGGTTGGAAAAAATTCTGCTCTATGTCTTCGCCTCTTCAATTCTCTGCACATTTGATGGCCATCTAACTTACAGATGTTTAGCAATTAGATTTGCTCCACATTTTGCAATGGATCATGGCTTTAGGTCAGTGTTTTTCAACCTTGGCCCCTTGAAGACAAGTGGACTTCCAACTCCCAGAATTCCCCAGCCAGCCATCTCCTTGTGGCCTCCCATCCAAACACCAAACAAATGGCATTATCTACTTGGATTACTGGAGAGGCTAAAGTTGGATGAGCATTTCCACAATTGCAGGTGTGAATGCAAATTTCCAAATTTCTGCCCTTGAGTTACTTAGGAAGTAAGATGGAATAGAAATGAATGGAGGAGGGAGGGAAGGAGGGAAAGTGAAGAAGGAAAGGAAAGGAAAGGAAAGAAAAGGAAAGATGGCGGGAGGGACGGATGGAAGGAGATGTATGGGAAGAAGAAAGGAAGGAAGTAAATGGATTAAAGGAAGGGAGGAAAAGGAAGGAAGGAGATGTTTGAGAAGAAGGAAGGAAGGAATGGATCAAAGGAAGGAAGGAAGGAAGGAAGGAAGGAAGGAAGGAAGGAAGGAAGGAAGGAAGGAAGGAAGGAAGATGTATGAGAAGAAGGAAGAGGAATTCTGGGAGTTGAAGTCCAGCCGTCTTCAAGTGGCCAAATTTAAATGAATGCAAAGGTTGAGGTGAAATGAGCAAATTTCCATGATTTTTTTTTAAAAATCCCTTTTTTTTTTTTTGCTCAATCCTTACCTAAGAAAGAAAAATGTGCATTTGAGCAAAAAGCCAGAAGGGACAAAGGTCTGGCGGCATGCAATTTGGGGTTTCAATCTTGTTTTTGTTTCTTGCTAATGAGGCAGAAATCAGACTGAATGGAGGGATGATTGAAATCACGGGCCTGGACTTCCCCGGTAGATTGCACTGGCCATCTTTAATGAATGGCTATCAGGCACGATTGTGGTTGGGCTTTATGATTTAATCACGTCCCGTGAAGAGAGGTCTAGAGGTGGCCGAGGAAGGCGGCATATAAAGGAGCTCAGCCACCATGCAAAGATTTTAAGCAGAGAAAGACCAACTCATTTCAAAATCTCCCTCTCTCTCTCTCTCTCCTTCCCTCCCTCTTTCTCTGTCTCTCTCTCTCTTTCCTTCCTTTCTCTCTCTTTCTCTACTCCTTCTTTCCTTTCCCCTTCCTTCCTTTTCTTCCTTTCTTCTCTCTCCTTCCTTCCCTTCTTCCTTCTTTCCTTTCTCTATCTTTCTTTCTCTATTTCTTCCTTCCTTTCTCCTTTCTTTCTTTTCTTCTTTTCTTCTTCCTTCTCTCTTTCTTCTTTCTGTTTTTTCTTCCTTGCTTGCTTGCTTTCTTTCTCCTTCCTTCCTTTTTTCTCTTTTCTCCTTCCTCGTATTTCTTCCTTTCTCTCTCTCTCTCTTTCTCTATTCCTTTTTTCTTTCTTCTTTCTCCTTCCCTCTTTCCTTCCCTTCTTCCTTCCTTTTTCTCTCTCTTTCTTTATCTATTCCTTCCTTTCTCCTTTCTTTTCTTCCTTTCTTCTCTCTTCCTTTTCCTTTCTCTTTCTTTCTTACTCTTTCTTTCCCCCTTCCTTCCTTTCTCCTTCTCCTTCCTTCTCTGTCTCCTTCTCTTCTTCCTTCCTTCCTCCGCCTCATCCTCTCTCCCTCCCTGGTTGACTTTGGCACAGCACCTTCTCTCAGCTCAGCCTGCCTCACAGGGTTGTTGTGAGGGAAGGGAAAATAGGAGGAGGTCGGAGTGCTTGGTGCATTCTCCACCTTGAATTATTTATTCAAATAGCAAAGAACAGAAAATAAATAAGTAAGTAAATAAATAAATAAATAAAATCTGCACAAGGAATTCCACCAATCCTGACATCAATGTTTCCTTTTGGAAGGAGCTCCGTTCCCTCCTCGGAAAACCTTTGACTTTCAAATAAATTTTGACGCATTTCTCCGCGAGCCACACATGGGTTGTTTTTTTTCCTAAGTTGGCTTTTAACGAGATCCGTCTGGTCTCGGCTGGCCATATCTTATTCCAGGAGCCTCTGCCGTCCCGTCTCCCAAACAGCCAAGCTGTGAATTTCCACGGGGCTTTGTCTGGCCTCCCCGACATGCCGCATGGGACCCGTTGCAGCCAGGAGGACTCTGTGGCCCGTCCTCGGACATATATTGTTTTTGAAGTGTCGCCAAGTGGCCTCCGTTTGGCCAGGCAGATGGATAGGTGGGGGTATTGGCTGCTGTCCCACAGAAGCTTTAAATCCACTCTCAACAGCTGGACCCAGCTTTGCAAAAAAAAAAAACCAACACCCCCCAAAAAACAGGACTGGTGGAGGAGATGAAAGAAAAATGTGAAAAGCCGGGGAGGAGGGAGAAGGAGGTCGCAGCTGGGGCAGCGGGGAGAGGGGGTTCCAGAGACCCCCAAATTTGGACGCAAGCAACGTTTCTCAATCTGCTTACATCTCTTTGGACAGGCAGGATAAATCAAAGCACGTTGTTTCCCCCACCCTTAGCCGAGGGACTCCCCGCCTGCCTACTCTATTATATATTACTTAATTTATGATTCAAGCACAAAGCCCAATCAAAGGCATAGAAGAGGGCGCCGTTTCTCGTCCCTTTCGTTGGAGGAACTAACTGTGTGGGAGGCCGTGTCTGGTTGTGTATGCGTGGGGGTGTGAAATTTAGGGTGGTTGTTTTTTTTTTAAACAAACCCAAAGGTCCAGAACAGCGGGCCTGACACCTCTCTGCGTGAGTTTGTCGTTGGCTTTGTAGTTAAGAGGAACGATATTGACCAAATTATGTTTCTGTGTGTCGGAGTGGGGGTAGGCGGCTACCGGTTTGCCCTGGTTCAGGTGAACTGGTAGCGAACCTGGTTGCTAATTTTATGGCCGGTTCAGCGAACCGGCAAATCCCACCCCGGCTGGCCCCTCCCCTCCCAGGTGTCCCCGTATGACCCGTTTTGGATCCCAGGTAAGTCCAGAGCTCACGCGGAGGATCGGAGAGGGCAAAAAACGGGCCTCCTGGAGGTTTCAGAAGGCTGGAAACAGGCCCATTTCCAGCCTCCAGAGGGCCTCCGGAGCCTGGGAGAGGCCATTTTCTCCCTCCCAGAGGCTCAAGGAAAGCTTCCGGAGTCCGGGGAGGATGAAAAATGGGCCTCCTGGACGTTCCAGAAGGCTGGAAACTGGCCTGTTTCTGGCCTCTAGAGGGCCTCCTGAGCCTGGGCAAGCTGAAAACAGCACCCCCTCATGGTGCAAGAGGCCAACTAGGCCACACCCACCCAGCATCCAGGCAGAGAACCAGTTGCTGAAATTTTTGAAACCCACCTCTGCTCTGTGTGTGTGTGTGTGTCTGTGTCTGTGTCTGTGTCTATGTCTGTGTCTGTATACTCCTGTGTGTAGCTATATGAAATGTAGTACTTTCTATAATCCCAAAGCTCCAGAGGAGTGTGCCTGCCCATCTCTGTATGAATTTGTGGTCTGCTTTCTGCTTAGAGGAATAGAATAGAATGGAATAGAATAGAATAGAATAGAATAGAATAGAATAGGAATAAGAATTAAGAATTAAGAATTAAGAATTAAGAATTAAGAATTAAGAATAGAGTAGAGTAGAGTAGAGTAGAGTAGAGTAGAATAGAATAGAATAGAACAGAACAGAACAGAACAGAACAGAATAAAAATAAGAATAAGAATTAGGAATAGAGTAGAACAGAGTAGAATAGAATGGAATGGAATGGAATGGAATGGAATAGAATAGAATAGAATAGAATAGAATAGAATAGAATAGAATAGAATAGAATAGAATAGAATAGGAATAGACAATAGAATAGAATAGAATAAGAATAAGAATAAGAATTAAGAATAGAGTAGAGGTAGAGTAGAGTAGAGTAGAGTAGAGTAGAATAGAATAGAATAGAATAGAATAGAATAGAATAGAATAGAATAGAATAGAATAGAATAGAATAAGAATAAGAATAAGAATAAGAATTAGGAATAGAGTAGAACAGAGTAGAATAGAATAGAATAGAATAGAATAGAATAGAATAGAATAGAATAGAATAGAATAGAATAGAATAGAATAGAATAGAATAGAATAGAATAGAATAGAATAGAATTCTTTATTGGCCAAGTGTGATTGGACGCACAAGGAATTTGTCTTGGTGCAAATGCTGTCAGTGTACATAAAAGAAAAGAGACATTTGTCAAGAATCATAAAGTACAACACTTAATGATAGTCATAGGGTACAACAAGGAATCAAATCATACTAGGAAACAGTATAAATCGTAACGATTCAGGGAACGACTGACCGAACTGTGTTTATGTGCCTATATGTACCATACGAAATGCATGTATGTTTTGCATGTGGGTGTGAGGAAATTTTCGGTTTTCTATAATTCCAGAGCTCCAGACGAGCATGCCTGTGCCTCACTGCATGAGTTTGTGGCCTGCTTTATGGTTCTTTCCATCAGACCCTTGTCACAAGGTTAATTCTGGCACAATTTAACCAACTGTGACCTTCCCAATCATCTTCCGGCAAGCAAAAGTTAATGCGGGAAGACGGATTCATTTAACAACCAGTGATTCACTTAAGAACCACAGTGATTTGCTTAACAACCGTGGCCAAAAAAAAAGAGAGAGATCTAAAATCAGGCATGACTGATGTTCTTCTCCAGGTAGTCCTTGTCTTACAACCACAATTGGCAGCAGAATATCCGTTGCTAAACAAGGTGTTAAACAACAATGAAATTCTGATCCCAATTGTGGTCGTAAGCAGGGGTTGGGATTCTACCAGTTCGCACCTATTTGGTAGAACTGGTTGTTAGCTTTCTAAGCAGTTCAGAGAACTGGTTGTTAGAAGAAATTTTTACTGGCCTAATCCTGTAAGGAAGGCAGGAAGGAAACATTCTGGTGTTGCTTACAGAAACTCTCAGTTAACCCTTATTCCATTTTTGGCAGGACTAGACTTCCTGTCTCAGGAACATCTCTGGAGTTATTTTCCCCCTCCTTTGCTGGTACTTTGCTTGTGTGGAGTGACCATTCAAAGTCACAATGGCACTGAAAAAAGTGACTTATGACCGTTTTTCACACTTACGACTGTTGCAGCATCCCCACAGTCACGAGAGGCCAGGCGAGGAGATGCGGGCCTCGATGTGAGTGATATTGAGTTGGCCCCGCCCCGCCAATAAGATGACCACCAAGTCATGTCCACCCAGTCACATGACCACCTAAGCCACGCCCACCACCTAAGCCACGCCCACAGAACCGGTTGTTAAAAAAATTGAATCTCACCCCTGGTCGTAAGTCAAGGACTCCCGGGAAAAGAACATCCATAACCCCTAATCAGATCACAGAAACATCCCTGCACTGAAACAATACAACCTTCCAAGATTTATCACAATATCATAAGAGAAGAATTTGTGATATTTCGCTCAGCTGCCTCTTTTAGAAAGATGCAACAGGGAGACATTTTCGCAAATTTCTTCTCCAAGGCTCCTGGCTGTATTTCCAGCTCATTTTCCAATCTTCTTTCTTTGTCTCCCTTTCTTACAAATACAGATGGTCCTTAGCAAGTCAGCCTCTTGCCCGTGACAATCGGGGTCCTCACTTTACCGACCTCAGAAAGAGGGAAGGCTGAGTCAACCTTGAGCCGGTCAGGTTTGAACTGCCGGCAGCCAGCAGGAATTAGCCTGCAATACTCCAATCTGACCACTGCATCACCATAGCTCATCCTTCCTTCCTTCCTTCCTTCCTTCCTTCCTTCCTTCCTTCCTTCCTTCCTTCCTTCCTTCCTTCCCGCCTTCCTTCCTTCCTTCCTTCCTTCCTTCCTTCCTTCCTTCCCTCTCTCCTTCCTTCCCGCCCTCTCCTTCCTTCCTTCCTTCCTTCCTTCCTTCCTTCCTTCTCTCTCCTTCCTTCCCTGTCCTTCCTTCCCTCTCCCTCCCTCCTTCAATCATTCCCTCTCCTTCCTTCTCTCCCTCTCCTTCCTTCCTTCCTTCTCACCCTCTCCTTCCTTCCTTCACTCCCTCTCCTTACTTCGCCCTTCCTTCCCTTTCCTTCCCTCCCTCCCCTTCCTTCCTTCCCTCTCTCCTTCCTTCCTTCCTTCCTTCATTCCTTCCCTCCTTCCTTCCCTGTCCTTCCCTCCCTCCTTCAATCACTCCCTCTCCTTCCTTCCTTCTCACCCTCTCCTTCCTTCTTTCTCACCCTCTCCTTCCTTCCTTTCTTCCTTCACTCCCTCTCCTTCCTTCGCTCCTTCCCTCTCCTCTCCTTCCTTCCTTCCTTCCTTCCTTCCTTCCTTCCTTCCTTCCGTCACTCCCTCTCCCTCATTCCTTCATTCGTTCCTTCCTTCCTTCTTAGCAAAAGACTTATATGCTGCCTCACAATGTTTCACAGCCCTCTCTAAGCGGTTTACAGAGTCAGCCAGCCTCTGGCCCCCCAACAATCTGAGTCCTCATTTTACCAACTTGGGAAGGATGGAAGGCTGAGTCAACCTTGAGCAGGTCAGGATCAAACAGCCGAACTGCTGGCAACCAGCAGAAGTAGCCTGCAGTACTGTATTCTGACTACTGTGCCACCACGCCTCTGTAATTCTAATAACAATTATTATAAGGGTAATCAAGATTGGATATCAATCCATCAATCAAGAAGTAAAATTTCAAGCTCTCCTCTCCGTAGTGATCTTACCGAAAGCTACACCATATTTGATCCTTGTTCCTCCTGCCTTTTATCCAAGGCCAAAGAAAGTAGCCAGCTGGAATGAATTCAATTAAAGTCCATACAAAAAGTGGTAATCTGGGGCCAAGTTACTTTCTAGAAGAAAGTTTTATGTTTTTATGTCTATGTCTTATGTGTGTGTGTTTAATTAAGAATTAAATAATAAAACCTCGGAGGAAGACTAGATGAGAATAATTATAAACAAGCCAGAGGAAAATATAAAGTTGATGACTGGATAGCAGATAAATCAGAAAGGAAATATGATTGAATAATGATTAAAGAGAAACAATGTGGAATAATGGAAAGAATATTTTTGATGTTTAATTATGTTTTGTTTTGTTTGTTTGTCTGTAAAATCAATAAAACTTGTTTAAAAAAAAAAAAGAAAATAGCCAGCTGGCCTCTCGCTTCCCGAAAAAGCTGACTTCAGAAATCCGGCAACCTGTGGAAAGGAATTCAGAAATGCCAGCAAAACAGCAGAGATTTGGGGGCTGAGCTGAGGCTTGGGAAGTCCCTTGGCTGCGAGGCTGCCATGCTCTTAAATATCACTCAGTCCAGAAGTGGGTCTGTGCAAATACACACTTCCTTGGGGTGGGGGTGGCGTGTCTTTCTGCAAAAGGTCAGGCCTGCAATTCTCACGCTCTCTTAAGCGAAAGGGAGCAAACAATGGAAAAAGAGACACAGCTGGGCAGAATCTGTGCCTGCCTCCGATTGGATCCAGAGAGCAGCTTTGGGGAAGAGAAGGGAACGTATAACCGTTCCTTTAATGACCATTCAAACGCATCGTCATATCCAAGGTTCCGTCTTAGGCCCAGGACTCTTCAATATCTTCCTTAACGACTAAGATGAGGGAACAGAAGGGGAACTTACCAAATTTGCAGATGATACTAAGCTGGCAGGAATAGCTAACACCCAAGAAGATAGGCTCAAGATCCAGGTGGATCTCGACAGACTAGAACACTGGGCCGTATCTAATAAAATGAAATTCTTTTCTTTTTTTATAAAAAGTTTTTTTTTATTTTTAACAACAAACATAAACAAACAAAAACATAAAGCAACAAATAAAACCTTCTTTCAATTATAGAGTGCGTCGGTTGGTACATATTTTTTGTGCACAAAATCTATAGTCTTTTCTTCTTAGATTTAAGTTTACATTAATATTACGTCTATCAACTTTCACACTTAGGCAAGAAAAACCAAAGTACACCTATAGACTGGGTGAAACTTCCCTTGACCTCGACTGTATCTCTCTGTTAATGCAACCTAGGATTGCATTAGCTTTTTTGGCGGCGGCTGCACACGGCTGGCTCCTACTGAGCTGGTTGTCCACTAAGACTCCAAGATCCCTCTCCCAGTTCCTGCTATTGAGCCTGGTTTCAAACAATCCACTATTGACCTCAGCCCATTCTTAAGAGGTCTGTAAGGGGGTGTGTATAAGTGCACCATCGTGCCTCCCGTCCCTGTCCTATTGTCCCCCATTTATTCGAACCTATTTCCTGCATTCTTACTCATGTTTATACTTACATCTATTATCTTGTAAGCGATTGACAAATCAAATAAATAAAATAAACAAAAAATAAAGGAAGGAAGGAAGGAAGGAAGGAAGGAAGGAAGGAAGGAGAACAGGGAAGGGGAAGGAAGGAAGGGAGGGAGGGAGGGAGGGAGGGAGGAGAGAAAGGAAGGGAGAGAATACACATTCCTAAGAGGTCTATAAGGAGCATGCATAAGTGCACCATCGTGCCTCCCGTCCCTGTCCTATTGTCCCCCATTTATTCGTACCTATTTCCTGTATTCTTACTCATGTTTATACTTACATCTATTATCTTGTAAGTGATTGATAAATCAAATAAACAAAAAATAAAAGAAGGAAGGAAAGAAGGAAGGAGAACAGGGAAGGGGAAGGAAGGAAGGAAGGAAGGAAGGAAGGAAGGAAGGAAGGAAGGAAGGAAGGAAGGAAGGAAGGAAGGAAGGAAGGAAGGAAGGAAGGAGAGAAAAGAAGGGAGGGAGGAGAGAAAGGAAGGGAGAGAATACGCATTCCTAAGAGGTCTGTAAGGGGCGTGCATAAGTGCACCATCGTGCCTCCCATCCCTGTCCTATTGTCCCCATTTATTCGTACCTATTTCCTGTATTCTTACTCATGTTTATACTTACATCTATTATCTTGTAAGTGATTGATAAATCAAATAAACAAAAATAAAAGAAGGAAGGAAAGAAGGAAGGAACAGGAAGGGGAGGAAGGAAGGAAGGAAGGAAGGAAGGAAGGAAGGAAGGAAGGAAGGAAGGAAGGAAGGAAGGAAGGAAGGAAGGAAGGAAGGAAGGAAGGAGAGAAAAGAAGGGAGGGAGGAGAGAAAGGAAGGGAGAGAATACGCATTCCTAAGAGGTCTGTAAGGGGCGTGCATAAGTGCACCATCGTGCCTCCCATCCCTGTCCTATTGTCCCCCATTTATTCGTACCTATTTCCTGCATTCTTACTCATGTTTATACTTACATCTATTATCTTGTAAGCGATTGATAAATCAAATAAATCAAATAAACAAAAAATAAAAGAAGGAAGGAAAGAAGGAAGGAGAGAACAGGGAAGGGAAGGAAGGAAGGAAGGAAGGAAGGAAGGAAGGAAGGAAGGAAGGAAGGAGGAGAAGGAAGGAGGAAGGGAAGGAAGAAGGAGGGAGGAAGGAAGGAAGGAAGGAGGAGGGAGGGAGGGAGGGAGGGAGGAGGAAGGAAGGAAGGAAGAAGGAAGGAAGGAAGGAAGGAAGGAAGGAAGGGAAGGAAGGAAGGAAGGAAGGAAGGAAGGAAGGAAGGAAGGAAGGAAGGAGAGAAAAGAATGGAGGGAGGAGAGAAAGGAAGGGAGAGAATACACATTCCTAAGAGGTCTATAAGGGGCATACATAAGGGCACCATCATGCCTACCGTCCCTGTCCTATTGTCCCCCATTTATTCGTACCTATTTCCTGCATTCTTACTCATGTTTATACTTACATCTATTATCTTGTAAGCGATTGACAAATCAAATAAATCAAATAAAAAAATGATCAGACACGATGTTCCCCCGAGGGTACAAAATGCCATGTCCCCGCAGAGTATGTGCAGCTGGCTTTTCCAGTCGCACTTTGGGGACGGAGTGTCCCGTTGTTGGTGTTCTCCCTGAAGGAGCCCATCTCGCCTGCCCCCTCCTCCTTCCTCTTAAGGCCGCTTAAGAGACCCCGATGACCAGCTCTCATGTCCACGTAGAACGTCTGGAATCCAACCTCCAGGTCCCCGAGGACTCACTTCGGTCCAAGATATGAGGAAGCAACGGGCAGGGGAATAAAGTCCCCGAAAGGATGGCGGTAGCCCATGGCTGGGAAACTTTTATTAGAGGAGAGCACATGATTTGATCTGCTGGAGCACCAAAAACATTGAGTTGGATTGATGGAAACGGGGTGGGGGGTGGGAAGGAGTCAGGACAGCGGATCCTAGGAAATAGAGGTTTGTGGGCAGGGGTGGGAGTCAAAAATCCCAACAACTGGTTCTCTGCCCAGTTGCTGTGTGGGCGTGGCCAGGGTGGGCGTGGCCTAACCGGAACTTCCGGGAGGGCCATTTTTTGCTTTCCCCTGAGTCCGGAGGCTTCCCCATTGACTCTGAAAAATGGTCATGAGTTTAGTTTAGTTTAGTTTAGTTTAGTTTAGTTTAGTTTAGTTTAGTTTTTAGTTTAGTTTAGTTTAGTGTCACTGCACCTCGTTTAACGAAATCAAACACCATCTTCAGTGCACATCATGACCATGAAAATAAACACAAACACACCTCCTTCACCCTCCACACATTGAATGGAAAACCCCTGATATCGCACCAACACTGCACTATACGGTAGAATTCAACAGAGCTCCTGCCCTGGGGTAGAAGCTGTTTTTCAGCCTGTTTGTGCTTGTTTTTATTATTTTCCTGTACCGTCTGCCAGATGGTAATAGTTCAAAAAAAGGGTTCCCAGGATGAGATCGATCTTGGAGAATGCTTTGAATTTTCTTAAGGCAGCGCAAGCTATGAAGCTCTTCCAAAGAGGGGAGAGGACAACCCAGGATCCTCGGAGCAATGACATTAACCCTCTGGAGCGCTGTCCTATCTGCCACTGTGCAATTGGCAAACCATACAGAGGTGCAGTCAGTTAAGATACTCTCTGTGGTGCAGCGGTAGAAGGTCACCAGCAGTTTTCCATTCGGTTGTTGTTTCCTGAGAAGCCTCAGGTAGTATAATCTCTGCTGGGCCCTTTTGACCAGGGCTGCAGTGTGAGCATCCACAGGTCAGGTCCTCTTTTAGGGTAACAACCAGAAACTTAAAACTGGCCACTTGCTCCCCTCGGTCTCCCTTGAGAAGCCAAGGGCTGGAGGTCTGACCTGTTCCTTCTATAATCCACATTTTATGACTTTTCTAGCCGCAGTCATTAAGGGAATCCCTGCAACTGATAAGTTGGTCCCCCGGTCGTTAGGTGGAATCTGGATTTTCCCCATTGACTTTGCTCATTGGACGGTCACCTAAAGGAGGGACCGCGTGATTCCCAGGAACGTTGCGACCGCCATAAGTATGAGTCAAGTTGCCAAGGGACTGAAATTCGATCGTGTGACCACGGAGATACTGGGGCAGAAAAATGGTCCTCGTCGGCATTGTCATTTCGAACCGTCACTAAATGAACTCTCATAAGTTGCAATACTGGGATTGCGTAGGAAAATTACTCAAGCTTGGGGCTTTGACAGGGGAAGGGTGGGGGAGGAGGGTCTCAGACGGGGGGGCGGGTTAACCCCCCAGGCACAACAGCAGCAGAGGAAGGCCAATGCTGGAGACCACAGCTGGGCAGTGTCACTTCCAAGTTATCGATAGGTGTCAAGACCCCCATCCCGCCTCGCCTGCCTTTCGCTGGGGGCTGGGAGGGGGAGTTAGCCTAGTTAAGCCCTTGCTAATGGCCCGCTCCCCCACCCTCATCTGCAGAGGGAGCCCTCTGGGGAAGGGAGAGCGTGCAGCTGGGGTCTCACAGCAGGAAAGGTGCACAACTCATTAAAAGCCCTGGAAGGCTATTTCCACCCGCAGCTCCACTGGGGGTGGGGAAGAAAGGTAGGGGGAGGGAATATAATCAGGGGGAAGGGAAGCCGGAATTCTATCTATCTACCTACACCCACCCATCCACCCCCATCTACCTACTTACCCCCCTCTCCCCCTCTCCCTCTCTCTCTCTATCTATCTAGCCGTACATTTACCTAGCCATCCACCCACCCACTCATCCATCCATTATCTACCCATCCACCTACCCAGCCATTTATCCATCCATCCATTATTTATTATCTATTCATCCATTATCTATCTGTCTGTCTATCTATCTATCTATCTATCTATCTATCTATCTATCTATCCATCCATCCATCGACCTAGCCATCCACCCACCCACTCATCCATCCATTATCTACCCATTCACCTATGCAGCCATTTATCCATCCATCCATTATTTATTATCTATTCATCCATTATCTGTCTGTCTGTCTGTCTGTCTGTCTATCTATCTATCTATCTATCTATCTATCTATCTATCTATCTATCTATCTATCTATCTATCTATCTATCTAGCCATCCACCCACCCAGCCATTATTTATTATCTCTTCATCCATTATCTGTCTGTCCATTTGCCCATCCATTATCTATTTATATTTTTATCCATCCACCCACCCACCCATCCATCCATCCATCTCTCTCTTTATCTATCATCTCTCTCTCTTTCTCTCTCTCTCTCTCTCTCTCTCTTTATCTATCTTATCTATCATCTATCTATCATCTGTTATCTATCCATTTATCCATGCATCTACCTCCTATCCATCCATTCATTAGCTATCATTCATCTGCCTGTCTCTCCCTCTCTCCATCCACCCATCCATTATCTCTTCTTCCACTCATTTATCCATCTATTTATTATCTATCTATCTATCCAACCAGCCAGCCAGCCAGCCATTCAAATTTTTTATAATAAATGCAAAATGTGTGGCCAAAACTTAAGAGAGCTGCAGGGAGCTGAAAGGGGAGTCCAGAGGGGGGCGGGGGCCTTGCATCATATCTTCTTATTCTTTCTTTCTTTAAATTGATTTGCTGCTCCACTGAGAGAGAGGGAGAGAGAAAGAGAGGAGAGGGAGAGAAAGGGAGGGAGAGAACGAGAGGGAGAGAGAGGGGGGAAGAAAGAAAGAGAGAGAAAGAGAGGGAGGGAAAGAGAGGAGAGGGAAGAAAGAAAGAGAGAGAAAGAAAGAGAGAGAAAGAGAGGAGAGGGAGAGAAATAGAGGGAGGGAGAGAAAGAGTGGGAGGGGAAAAAAGAAAGAGAGAGAAAGAGGGGGGCGAAGAGAGGGGGAGAGAGTGGGAGGGAGGAAGAGAGGGAGAGTGGGAGAGGGAGAGAAAGAGAGGGAGGAAGAGAGAAAAAGGGACAGAGAAAGAGAAAGAGGGGGAGAGAGAGAGAGGGAGAGGGGTGAAGAGAGAGGGAGAGGGGGAGAGAGTGGGAGGAAAGGAGGGAGGGAGAGTGGGAGAGGGAGAGAAAGAGAGGGAGGAAGAGAGAAAAAGGGACAGAGAAAGTGAAAGAGGGGGAGAGAGGGAGAGAGAGAGAGAGGGAGAGGGGGAAAGAGAGAGGAGAGGGGAGAGAGAGGGGAGGGAAGGAGGGAGGGAGAGGGAAAGAGGGAGGGAGAGAGAAAAGGGACAGAGAGAGAGAAAGATGGGGAGAGAGGGAGAGGGGGAGGGAGAGATGGAGAGAGGGGGAGAGGGAGAGAGGGAGGGAGAGAAAGAGGAGCGGAAAAGAGAGAGAGAGAGGAAGGGAGGGGGATAGCAAACGTTGCAAAGAGGGTCCCTATCGAAAGCGGGCAACAAAAGGAACAGAAGGCTGGACATCTTTGAGCAGTGAGGCCAGCAAAACACACACACACACACACACACACACACACACACACACACACAACCCTCCACAGACGGGTCCCAAGCTGGAGAGAATATTTCCCTGCGTTCATGCGGAGACCCAACCTTTGTTTTCTTGCTCGTTTGCCTTTTAACGGGGCATGATGCTAATTGGACAATTAAGCATGGGGGGGAGTGAGGAAGGAGCGTCCCACCCCCTCTTCTGTCCAGCACCTGCTTCCCGGTCACAGCTTGGTGGGCTTCGAAATTTCCAGGCCAGACAACAGACAATCTGGCCGCGCCATTCACCACTCCTGGCATCTTCCCCTCAAGGAGCCAATGAGAAGATATATATCTTCAATCTTCTCTCTCTCTCTCTCTCTCTCTCTCTCTCTCTCTCTCTATCTATTATCTATTCCATCTCTCTCTCTCTCTCTCTCTCTCTCTCTCTCTCTCTATCTATCTATCTATCTATCTATCTCGGTCTATTTAACTATCTATTCCATCTCTCTCTCTATCTATCTATCTTGGTCTATTTATCTATCTATTCCATCTCTCTCTCTCTCTCTCTCTCTCTCTCTCTCTCACACACACACACACACACACACACACACACACACAGAGGCAGCCATCAGTGAATCCCATCGATAACCAAGCAGGCCTTTTGGAGGTCCTGCCAAGGATGGGGGTGGGGGGGCTCATTGTGGTTGTCTCAGGAAGCCTCTATGGGTGGGGTTCACACCAAAACAAGGCCACTGTAAGGAGTAAGCATCCACCCCACTCCTAGAAGAATGACACATCCTAGGAAATCCCCAGGCAGAATATTTCCCCTAAAAAGAATGGAAACTCAGAAGCAGAAACTCAGCCCCCCCCCCCACCATTCATCTGGCCTGGGCCAGTCTATTCTACATAACAAAGATCTACCCCAGGTAGAGCCATAATCGGAATTGCCCAAAGCCCTTTTCATGACGTCATCATCCCTCCAGGCTCAACCAAGCCTGGGACTCAGGGACAGCCTACCGAGTTGACCCTGAAGGGCCCCATGGGAGCCTGACAACCAATCAGAAGACAAGCTCCAATTCAAATCCCAACCGAGGGCATAAAACCCAGGCGCTCTCGGCATTATCAGCCCTTTCGCTTCTTTTCCTTCGTCCTGAATCATGTCATCGTCCTTCTCACTTTGGAGCTCCAAGCCAGGTGGTCCTGCTGTCCGCCATTAAACCATCTTTCCAAACAGCCTCCACGTTTCCAGTGTCTTTCTTCCCCGCTTGGAACTGAACCCAGAAGGATATTTTCTTCCGACACCACAAATCAGGATTTGCAAACCGCCAAGCCAGGATAGCCGAAGCCGAAAACCAAAAGGAATGTCAAAACGACCGTTTAGATCAGTTTAGAGTCGTTTGCTGAACGTATCCGGGGTTATTTTTGCTTGGCAAAGGAAAATGATTTGCCCTGACTTCTTTTGGGCTGTCTTTTTTTTGTGGGGGGGGGGGCACCCCGCTCTAGGTTTGGACTCCCTACATGAGCCCCCATCCAAATACTATCCCGGGGCAGATCCTGCTTAGCTTTGGAGGCTAGCTGAGTGTCGGAGAGGCATCAAATAAGGTCGTTTTTCTTGACTTACAACAGTTCGTTTCATGTTGATCGATCCAATCAAAGGTTTATTGCCAATGCACAATATGTCCGATCAAAGTTACACCAGCCCTGAAAAAAAAAAGTGACTTATGACTGTTTTTCACACTTACAACCGTTGCAGCATCCCTTTCGAATCTACGAAATGAACTGTTGTAAGTTGGGGACTACCTGTAGAAGTGGCCAAGATTTTGAGCTACATAGGATGGCCAGCACAGATAGTCCTCCACTTAGGACCACAATTGAGCCCAGAGTTTATGTTGTTAAGTGAGTTTTGTCCCATTTTATGACCTTTCTTGACACGGTTACTGAGCGAATCACTGCAGGTGTTAAGTTAGCCACAGGGTTGTCAAATCAATTCTGCTTCCCCGTTGCTTGTCAGGAGGTTGCAAAAGGGGAACACGAGACCCCCCGTGGACACTGCAACGGTCATATGTGTGAAACATGGACATAAGTCACTTTTTTCAGTTCCGTTGTAATTTTGAATGGCCACTAAGTGAACTGTTGTAAGTCGAGGACGTGTGTGTGTCTGTTTTATTATTTATTATTATCATCCTCTGCTTTTCACTTCTGTCGTGCCCCTGTGGGAGTCTGAATCCGAGGAGGAAGACGAACAGCCGACAGGGAGTGGGAGTGTGGCTCCGTTGGCTGTGGAGGAAACTGGGGAAGGGCAAAGTCCGGCTGGGCAGAGCAGGGGAGAGGTAGAGCAAGGGAGAGGGAATTCAGAGGAAGACCCAGGCCCACCCCCTCTTTATCCTAGGGCACACAGGGAGGAACGGAGAAGGGAGCAACGTGGGTTGCATGGCTTACAGGGGAGGAAAGGGCCCTGATTCCCTTCATTAGTCACTCCTGGGAATGAGAATTTAAAAGAGATGCATGCTGAGAGTGGCACCTGCTGGGAACAAATGTGAGTTTATCTTGTGATGACTTTGCTTATCTGCGTTCCTGGCATCCTCCTAACCATGTTGAATTATGGCCGTTCCTTCATGTCTGGAATTCTTGTTCCTGCCTTGCTGGACTAATTACCTCATCTTACCTTGATTGGACTTATAGTTATAGTTTTTGTTGACCATGTTTTGGACTTGATTCTCTGCAGCCAAAGGCTGTTCCTGGGAGACTTTTTCTCCAGGCTAGAAGGTAACCAGGACATTGGGGGGAAAGTTTGAGCTAATAAAGGGACTTCTACTGATCATCTGACTGTGTTTCCTTTCCATGCCCTTTTCGGTCATCACAACTTCTTTATGATTCTTGAAGTCTCTCCAATATGGAAATTGCATTGGTGTATAGATCTTCTGGGTCAGTTCCTCTTGGAGAGGTTCCCAAGATGTGGGATAAAACTCTTACCATGGGGTGAAGTCACCTTCTACTCCTTCACCGCCTGCTCGTTCATTTGCATGGAGCTTAATTAGCTTCGTTAACACTACAAACAAACGCTAATGGGTTTGTTTTGGCTCAGAAAAGCTTTGCTCCCTGGTGGGGCAGGGAGGTGGGGGGAGAGAGATGCTGGAGGAGGGAGGGGACTCTGTCAAGAATGAAGTGACCCCCCCCTCAGCCTCTGAGGAGACCGAACCTCCCATCTTGACTACTGCAATGTACTCTACGTGGGGCTGGCCCTTGAAAAGTTTCTGGAAGCTTCGATTGGTGCGTTGGAAGTTAAAACTTCTCCACAGCCAGGTTATTTGAAGGACAGTCTTTTCCCCAGTTATATGTACCCGACCCATCAGAGTGAAGAGGCAAGGGGATGTTATAGGTCCCCTCACTTAAGGAGGTGTTCGAAGTAAAATCTGGTCCGGCTCTTATTCCAAGCTGGGAAAAAGATACAGGAGAAATGAACTGGAGGCAGGCTGCATTCGGAAAAGAGGTCTCCATTTATTTGGTCGCCAGAAACAACAGTGACAGCAGCATGTTTCTGGGGTGGCTGACAAACTGGAGTGGAGAGTAGATAAGCTTTTATATTACGGGTCCCCTCTCTTAAAGAGGTCTATCTGTTGGGACCAAGAAGAAGAGCCTTCTCCGTGGTGGCTTCATCCTTGTGGAGATAAGATTGGGTCCCACCTTGACCCTTTCAAAAGGCCTGAAGATGTGGTTCTCCCAACCGGCTCGGGGACCCCAGAATGATATGGCGCCCATCAAGAGGCTGGTCTGACTGTTGTCACCCGGGGGTTTGTATTCGGTTTTATTTCTGTAAGCCTCCCAGAGTCACTGTGAGCGAGTTCAGCAGCCATACAGGTAGTCCTCCACATACAACCACAAGCGAGACAAGTGTTAAGTGAGTTTTGTTCCCATTTTACAACTTTTCTTGCCGCCGTTGTTCAGGGAACCAACCGCAGATGTTTAATTAGCAATACGATTGGTTAAGCAAATCTAGCTTCCAAGAGGGGATCGCGTAACCCCAGGACACTGAGACTGTCATAAATATGAGTCAGTTGTCATTTTGATCACATGACCATAAGGGAGCTGCAACGGTCATAAGCAGAGGTGGCATTCAGACGGTTCTGACCAGTTCTGGAGAACTGAAAGCAGAAATTTTGAGTAGTTCGGAGAACCGGCCAATCCCACCTCTGACTGACCCCGCCCCCATCTCTTCTCTGCCTCCCATCGAGTCCCAGCTGATTGGCTAGGTCTTCTTTGGTTGCCCTGCAGAGGAGAACAGAGCTGGAAAGCAGGTTAGTGGGGCGGGGAGGGAATGGAGATTTTGCAGTATCCTTCCTAGAGGTGGTATTCAGCAGGTTCTGACTAGTTCTGGAGAATCGGAAGCGGAAATTTTGAGTAGTTTGGAGAACCAGCAAATCCCACCTCTGACTGGCCTCACCCACATCTATTCTCTGCATACCATTGAGTTCCAGTTGATTGGCCGGGTCATCTTTGGTTGCCCTGAAACAGGAGAATGGAGCTGGAAAGCAGGTTAGTGGGGTGGGCCGGGAATCGGGATGTTGCAGTATATCCTTCCCCTGCCACACCCACCAAGCCACACCACACCCTCCAAGCCATGCCATGCCCACCAAGCCCCGGCCACAGAACCGGTAGTAAAAAATATTTGAATCCCACCAGTGGTCCTAAGAGTGAAATATGGTCATGAAATGGTTTTTTTCCAGTGCCACTTTGAACGGTCGCTAAACATAGCATTGTAAGCTGAGGACTGTCTGTTTAAATTTTCTGAATAAGTAAAAATAAATGAATAAGAGAAAGGATTTGTTCCAGGTCCCATCTATTACCCAAAAAAATGTCACTGGATTGGACCAGAGAAGTGGATCATTTCTATTGCAATGTTTGTCGTGTCATGATTTGATTGCTTATTGTACTCTGTGACTATCATTAAGTGTTGTACCTGATGACTCTTGACTCTTAATGAATGTATCTTTTCTTTTATGTGCACTGAGAGCATTTGCACAAAGACAAATTCCTTGTGTGTCCAATCACACTTGGCCAATAAAGAATTCTATTCTATTCTATTCTATTCTATTCTATTCTATTCTATTCTATTCTATTCTATTCTATTCTATTCTATTCTATTCTTATTGTGCCCTATGACTGTCATTAAGTGTTGCACCTGATGGTTCTTGACTCTTGATGAATGTCTCTTTCCTTTTATGTCCACTGAGAGCATTTGCACCAAGACAAATACCTTGTGTGTCCAATCGCACTTGGCCAATAAAGAATTCTATTCTATTCTACTCTATCATGACTTGTCCTTAACTTCCATGGTACGTATATGAATGTTTTAACTGAATTTTTAAATGCAAGATCCTCAGTGATTTATTCTGCATTTTATTCAGTGTCTCTAAGCTGCCTGGAGTCTCCTTCACTGAGATGAGTGGCATAAAAGTTTGATAACTAACATAAACATTCACCCTAACTGTTCCAAGATGGGCAAACATGTCAATCCACCCAACAAGAAATAAAATAATGGGTGAATGGGATCTCTCCTCCTTCCATCCTTTTCCAAGTGATAAAAGCAAAGGGGAGGTAGGTTATTATTTTTTTGTTGCGTTTTCCCATGAGGATGTTCCCTGCGGGGGCAGAAAATGAAGGTGTCGCCCAGATCATAGCAAACCACAAGAGGTATTTCTGGTCTCTCTGAAGGCTTTAAAAAAAAATTTCCTTGGTTTTCTCAACAGCTGCGCTGAATGGCTGTTTTATGAACTAAGCTGCCAACAAATTCCTTGCTTTTTTCCCTAGGTTGTTTAAGTTTACATTTTCATCCATTCTGTAGGGAGTAAGGAAAATTACCTTGATGGAGATAGGCAGGAACCATTACCTAGTGCTGGGATGGTGAACCTATGGCACTCCTGCCACAGGTGGCACGCAGAACCATTTGTGTGGGCACACCAGCCGTAGCCAAACTTACCTGCCCTGCACCTGCGTTGCGCCTCCCGGCTGATTTTCAGCTCATTTGAGGTTGTTTTCACCCTCCCGGAGGCTCGAGAGAAGCTTCTGCAGGCTTTGGGAGGCCCCAAAACGGGCCTTCTGGAAATACCACAAGTGCCAAAACGGGTCCATTTTCAGCCTCCCGAGGATGTAGAGGCTTCCCTTGAGCCTCTGGGAGGCGAAAATGGCCTCCTGCAGGCTCTGGAGGCCTCCGGAGGCTGAAAATGGGCACTTCCGGTATTTCCAGAAGGCCCGTTTTGGGGCCTCCCGAGGCTGCAGACGGTTTCCTTGAGCCTCCAGGAGGGCGAAAATGGCCTCAAACAGGCCAAAAGTCAGCTGGACGTGCACGTGTGCGCAGTGCAGGTAAGGGGGCAGGGCGGGGGTATGTGGGTGCCAAGCACGCGCACACCACAACAAAAAGTTTTGGCCTCGATGATCTAGTGCAGGGCTGTCCAACCTTGTCAACTTTAAGACTTGTGGACTTCAACTCCCAGAATTCCTCAGCCAGCTTTGCTGGCTGAGGAATTCTGGGAGTTGAAGTCCACAAGTCTTAAAGTTGACAAGGTTGGACACCCCTGATCTAGTCTATCTCAAACTTGTGTACTTTAAGAGGGGTGGACTTCAACTCCCAGAATTCCCCAGCCAGCCATGCTGACTGGGGAATTCCAGCCGCTGAAGTCTATACCTCCCAAAGGGTCCAAGGTTGAAATACACTCATTTTAGGCCCAAAAGGGCTGAAACATTTTAAAAGTAAACAAGAGGCAGATAGGACTCAGAAGCCTTTCACTTTAATCCCTCCTTAAGCACAAAAGCCAGCTGGGTGACTTTGGACCAATGACCAGGAGATGGTGAGTTCTAGTTCCACTTCAGGCACGAAATCCGGCTGGGTGACTTTGGTCCAGTCACCAGGAGTTAGTGAGTTCTAGTTCCCGCCTTAGGCATGAAAGCTGGCTTGGTGGGCCAATTATCACGAGATGGTAAGTAAAGAAGAGGCAGATAGGACTGAGACATTTGACACTCTAAGCTCTCCTTAAGCACAAAAGGCAGCTGGGTGACTTTGGACCAATGACCAGGTGATGGTGAGTTCTAGTTCCACTTCAAGAATAAAAGCTATGTGGGTGATTTTGGGCCAATCCCCAGGAGATGGAAAGTTCTAGTCTTCACCTTAGGCATGAAAGCTGCTAGGTGGACTTTGGGCCAATCACCAGGCGATGGTGAGTTCTAGTTCCACTTCGGGCATGGGTGACTTTGGGTCAATCCCCAGGAGATGGAAAGTTCTAGTCCCCGCCTTAAGCATGAAAGCCAGCTGGGTGACTTTGGACCAAATCACCAGGCGACAGTGAGTTCTAGTTCCAGTTCAGGCACGAAAGCCGGTCACCGGGAGATGGGGAATTCTAGTCCTCGCCTCAGGCATGAAATCTAGCTGGATGACTTCGGACCAATCCCTAGGAAGCTGTGTGTGCTAGTCTGACTTTAAGCATGGAAACCTGCCAGGTGACTTTGGTTCAGCCCCTCCCTCTCTCTCAATTGTTATTATGGGGGAAGTGGGGGAGGAGGGAATATTAGAGATGTTTGTTGCCTTGAGTTGATTATAAAAATAATAAAGGCAAGATATCTATCCACCGATCGAATGAATCAATTGACAGCGATTGAGTAATTCGAATTATTTACACTCCGACCTCACAGTATTCATACCCCTCTCTCCCTTCAGGGACCTCTCTTTAGATCCTTTCCAGATCTACACCTTGCAACAACAAAAAAAGGGAAAATTAAATTAAAATTAGCATCCAATTCCATTCAGAACAGGTTACAAATGTCAGGCCAATTGGTTTATTACACAAATTGTAACATAAGCAAATTAGGTAAATGAGAAGATCCAGGTTGGGAAAACAAGAAACATAAGATAGGAACTGGGGGAAAAAAAGGTATTTTTCAGAGCGAATAAAAATTACCCTTACGGAGGAAAAAAAAAATTACTGATAAATATGATTGTATCTAGTACTCAATGTACAATCACAATAGAGCCCAACGTTTCTGTCGCTAAGCAAGGCAGTTGTTAAGCTAGTTGTGCCTCATTTAATGACCCTGTTTTTGCCACCGTTAAGTGAATCAATGCAGTTAGTAGTAACCTGGTTGTTAAGTGAATCTGGCTGCCCCATTCGCTTAGCTCGTCCGAAGGTCGCCAAAGGGGATCACACAAACCTGGAGCCCTGCAACCGTCATAAGTATGAGTCAGCTGCCAAGCATCTGATCACTTGACCACAGAGGTATTGCAATGATCGTAAGTGTGGAAAAAAAGTCTCTTTTTTTTCAGTGCCGTTGTAACTTTGAATGGTCACTAAACAAACAGCCTGCAAATCGAGAATTACCTGTACTCAAAAATGAAGACCTGCTGCTTTAAATGAGGAACGTCACTGAACAGTCACTGAACAGAAACAGCAGCGTTTCATTTGTGAAAGATCCTCCCTGCAGATTTTGGGATAATTGAACAAATAACTTGGCTTTTAAATAGAATTCTTTTTGACTGAAGGAACTAATAGTCCTACTGACCTCAGCAGATTTTAACTTGGGCCCCATTTATCACCGCCAGACTTAAGCTGAGTTGTCAGTACTCAAGTGAACAGTTTAGAAACTTTTAACCTCCAGATATTCTTGCCTCTAACTCATTTGCCTTTTAAAGAGAATTAATCAATCAGTATCAGCTGGAAGAGAGCTGGAAGGGGCTTTGAAGGTCCTTCCCAGCTCTATTCCATCAGAATAGAGATGGAAGGGACCTTGGAGGTCTTCTAGTCCAACCCCCTTTTCGAGGAGGTTGGACTAATGACCTCATACTACCATGTCAAACAAGGAGACCTTATACCATTTCAGACAAATGGCTGTCCAGTCTCTTCTTAAAAAACACTTCCAGTGATTGGAGCACCAACAACTTCTAGTGGCAAGCTGTTCCACTGGTTTAATTGTCCTCCCTGTTAGAAAGTTTCTCCTTCATTCCTCCCTGGGCTTTGAACTTCCTGGGGCACAGGAAGAGTATCCTGATTGGTCGCTGTCAGAGGTCATAGCTAGCTTTGTAGGTTGTCTGTGTGCTAAGTTTGGTTGAAACTTGGTGGGTGGAGCAATGAAGGGCAATTCAATGGCTCTGCCTGAAGGAGGTAGATCTTTGTTATGTAGACTAGACTGGCCTAGGCCTTAATGGCCCATTAGCAAAGAGCGGGGCTGAGTTTCTGCCTCTCGGAGTTTCTACTTCTCTTTTAGGAGAAATATTCTGCCGCTTTAGTATATCCTAAAAATATTTCCTTTCTCTCGGAGAGGAGTGGGTTTTAATTTCCAACACCAGGTTGCTTCTCTCCTTGGCTAGTTTCCATCGCTCGTTTCTTGTCCTGCCTTCTGGTGCTTTGCAAAATAAATCAAGCCCCTTTTCTTTGGGGCGGCAGCCCCTCCAATATTGAAACACTGAAGATAAGAAGATTTTTTTCCCCTTCTTCTTCAAACTTCAAACCCCAACGGACTCCAAGGTTTAGGCAAGTCCCCCTCCTTGGATCAAAGTCACGGAAGCCTCAATCCTCTCTTGGCAGGGACCCAACGCTCCCCAAGGCGGAAAACCGTACTAAAGAGGACTTTTAAAATGACCTCTGCAAGCAGACAGGACTCCAGATTAGGCCAACTGTCTCTCAGCCTCCCATCTGCATGTCTGATCGTGGGCTCTTAGCATGACAATGGATGGTTGAAGGGAAAGATTTGCATCAGGCAAGTTTGGTGCAGCCCATGATGTGGTCGACTCTTACCAAGATTGGAATCATGCCCAGCGGGTCATTCCAGCCCTGGTTTTCCTTGTGACACTCTCTAGAGAAGCCCTAGTAGCGTTTACAGAAATACAGATAAGAATATTCTTGATTGGCCAAGGGTGATTATTGGACGCACACTCCCCTTCCATTTGTGACTATATGACTGTAACCTTGTCGCTTGTATCCTAACGATTTATATGGACTGTTTCCTAGTATGATTTGATTGCTTATTGTACCCTATGACTATTATTAAGTGTTGACTCTTGACAAATGTATCTTTCCTTTTTATGTACACTGAGAGCATTTGCACCAAAGACAAATTCTTTGTGTGTCCAATCACACTTGGCCAATAAAGAATTCTATTTTATTCTGTTCTGTTCTATTCTTATTCTATTCTCAATAAAAATTCTATTCTATTCTATTCTATTATTGTACTCTATGACTATTATTAAGTGTTGTACCTAATGATTTTTGACTCTTGATGAATGTATCTTTCCTTTTATGTACACTGAGAGCCTTTGCACCAAGACAAATTCCTTGTGTGTCCAATCACACTTGGCCAATAAAGAATTCTATTCTATTCTATTCTATTCTATTCTATTCTATTCTATCCTATCCTATTCTATTCTACTATTTTATTCCATTCATTCTCCTATTCTATTCTATTCTATTCTATTTTTTCTATTCTATTCTATTCTATTCTATTCTATTCTGTTCTGTTCTGTTCTGTTCTGTTCTGTTCTGTTCTATTCTTATTGTACCCTATGACTATTATTATTAAGTGTTGTACCTGATGATTCTTGACTCTTGACAGATGTCTCTTTTATGTACACCGAGAGCATTTGCACCAAGACAAATTCCTTGTGTGTCCAATCTCACTTGGCCAATAAAGAATTCTATTATCTATTACAAGGAACTTGTCTCTGGTGCATAAGCTCTCAGCGCACATACAAACAACAAAGTGATACGTCATCGATCATAAATCATAGGATGCCACCACAAACCATCAGATGCCAACAACAAGTGATAAATCATGAAATACCAATAGGAGAAGTTAGTAGGAAAGATAAGAAGATGAGAAAGACGAGTAATGTCACCAGTGCTAGAGGGGAATGGGGTTTGAGAGGAGGAAGAGGAAGGAGAAGGGAAACTGTGGGGTCCTTGGTGCTCTCTGAGCTTGGTGGTTTTCTTGCCGATGTTTCATGACCCAGTTAGGTAACAACATAAGTGTTAGAAGAGAGTGGGGTTTACAGGGAGGAGGAGGAGGAGGGAGGAGGAGGAGGAGGAGGAGGAGGAGGAGGAGGAGGAGGAGGAGGAGGAGGAGGAGGAGGAGGAGGAGGAGAACGACAACTGTGGGGTCCTTGGTGTTCTCTGAGTTTGGTTGTTTTCTTGCAGACGTTTCATGACCCAACTAGGTAACGTCATCAGTGCTGGAAGGGTTTGTGGAGTGAAGGGAAAGGAAAAGGAGAGGAGGAGGAGGAGGAGCAGGAGATGGAGGAGGAGGATAACAATGACAATGCCTATCCTTGGTACTCTCTGAGCTTGATTGCATTCTTGGAGACGTTTCATGACCCAATCAGGTGACAACGTCAGTGCTAGAAGGGAGTGGGGTTTACAGGAGGATGAAGAGGAGGAGGAGGAAGAGGAGGAGGAGGAGTCCTCAGCGCTGCCTGAGCTTGGTTGTTTTCTTGCAGACATTTCATGACCCAACTAGGTGACATCATCAATGCTCAACGGAACTGAACATGACCTATTTGCGTCATGAAATATCTTCAAAAAAGCAACCAAGCTCAGAGTGCATCAACAGTCTATGGAAATGACAGTTTGACTTTGAAGAAGCAGGACAGGGAGGCTATCAATGGATTTCAACTTCGATGTTGGAGAAGACTTCTCAGAAGACCATGGACAGCCCGGAAAACAAAACCAAAAAAGACTTGTCCAAGGAAGCAACCCAGGCTTCCCCTCACTCGAGGCACAAAGGAAGACACTCCAATTATCCTACATCAAGCACAGGATGCGAAGACCGAGCTGAAAAGGGGCTAAACGTCGATGACATCAACACAACCACTTTGTTGAAGTTTGTTGATCCTTCTGCAGATGCCCCTACAACCTTGTGAGCAATTCTTGCAC
>NC_141994.1:71968813-72067988 GCF_049901715.1 Pseudonaja textilis
AGGGAAGGGAAGGGAAGGGAAGGAAGGAGGAAGGAGGGAAGGAAGGAAGGAAGGAAGGAAGGAAGGAAGGAAGGAAGGAAGGAAGGAAGGAAGGAAGGAAGGAAGGAAGGAAGGAAGGAAGGAAGGAATAGCAATAACACCTAGACTTATATGCCGCTTCACAGTGCTTTCCAGCCCTCTCTAAACAGTTTACGGAGTCAGCCTCTTGCCCCCAACAGTCTGGCTTCTCATTTTACCGATCTGAGAAGGATGGAAGGCTGAGTCAGCCTTGAGCTGGTCAGGATCAAACTGCTGGCAGTGGGCAGAGTTTGCCTGCAGTACTGCTTTCTAACCACTGCGTCACCAAGGTCCGTCCTTCCTTCCTTCCTTCCTTCCTTCCTTCCTTCCTTCCTTCCTTCCTTCCTTCCTTCCTTCCTTCCAATAGCCCTTAAACTTATATATCGCTTCACAGTACTTTTACCGCCCTCTCTAAGCAGTTTACAGAGTCAGCCTGTTGCCCCCAACAATCTGGGTCCTCATTTCATGTATCTGCGAAGGATGGAAGGCTGAGTCACCCTTGTGCCTTTCAGGATCAAACTGCTGGCAGTGGGCAGAGTTTGCCTGCAATACTGATTTCTAACCACTGCGCCACCATGGTTCTACCACACTACGAGGTAAGCTGGAGGAAGAGATAAACTCCACAGAAGATTAAAGACTAATTTTGTCTACACTGGCTAGAGCAACGTTTTCCAACATCGTCCACTTTAAGGCATGTGGACTTCAGCTCCCAGAATTCCCCGGGCCAGCCTGCTTTCAGATGTGTGGACTTCAGTTCCCACAAAAATATCCCACTATCTGAATACCGTGCATCATGTAAGAAAATGATAATATTTTTATGCCAATCATGCAAAGCTTTTCCCATCTGAGGAAATCAAAATAAAGACCTTGATATGATCCCTTATTCTGTTTGCAATCTCGGGTCTAAAACCAATTTATTTTTGCTTTGTGTACTGTATAATCTGAGGAATCAGAGAGAGGCAGGAAGAATGAGACAATCTCTAGTGCAAAACTCGCTTTGCATCCTAACTAGATTTTTGCCGCCTGTTTTCAAACATCAATTGGGGTTTAAAGGGATGAAGTATTTCGAGAATTCCCCATATTCTTTGTTCATCTTATTGCTTCTTTGTCTCTGGTTACTGCTGCAGTGTAGTATGTTGGTTAAAAAGCAGTGCTTCTCGATCTTGGCAGCTTTGAGCTGTGTGGACTTCAACTCCCAGAATTCCCCAGGCAGCATAGGGGAATTCTGGGAGTTGATGTTCACACAGCTCAAAAAGGAGGAGGAGGAGGAGGAGGAGGAGGAGGAGGAGGAGTTGTGGCATCTTTGGTGCTCTCTGAGCTTGGCGGCTTTCTTGCAGACATTTCATTACCCAACTAGGTAACATCATCAGTGTTAGAAGGGAGTGAAGCTTATAAACCACCAAACTCAAGGACCCCACGAGAGCTACTAAGTTAGGAGTTAGATTGCTATGGATAGTTGCACAAATCAAAGTACATCCCAGAGAAGCTCTTTCTTAAATGTCCCAACGGTGCTTTTTCAAGAGCAACGGTCTGACCTAAGCGTAGTACATAAAATTATCCATTGCAATGTTCTACCCATCAATGACTACTTCAGCTTCAACCGCAACAACGCAAGAGCACACAATAGATACAAACTCAAAGTAAACTGCATCAAACTCGATTGCAGGAAATACGACTTCAGCCACAGAGTGGTCAATGCCTGGAATCCTCTACCTGACTCTGTGGTTTCTTCCCCAAACCCCATAAACCTTTAACCTTAGACTGTCTACTCTTGACCTCACCCCTTTCCTAAGAGGTCTGTAGGGGGCGTGCATAAGCGCACCAATCGTGCCTACTGTCCCTGTCCTATTGTTTCTTTTATTTTTCTTATATGTACCCATTTCATGTATTCATAATCATGTTTATACTTATACCTGTTATCTTATAATCGCTTGACAAATAAATAAATAAACAAAAAAAACCTGGACTGTCTGGTTTTTCTTAGAAGACGTTTCACTTCTCATCCAAGAAGCTTCTTCAGCTCCAACTTCCATTCCCCACCATCCAGTCAGAGCTGAAGAAGCTTCTTGGATGAGAAGTGAAATGTCTTCTAAGAAAAACCAGAAAGTCCAGTTGCTTCCCGACAAAAAGCACCTTTGGTGGACAACCATGACCTGGATGATTTGAGAATCGCCATAGACCTGTGATGGCGAACCTATGGCACGCATGCCGAAAGTGGCGTGCAGACCCGTCTCTGCGGGCACCCGAGCCATCACCCCAGCTCAGTTCCACTGAGCATGCACGCACTCGTCCTGCCAGCCAGCTGATTTTCTGTTATATGCCGTGCATGCGTGGAGGGTGGGGTGCACGCGGGAGATGCGTGCGCATGCGCGGGGGGGCGGGAGGGCATGGGGGTCCCACAGGTATACGCAGGGGGCACGGTATGAGTGGGAGGGGATCGCACGTGCATTGTATTGTATTTTCAGGCATGTGTGCATGCTGTCCTGTGTGCATGTGCACACTTTCAGCACACAATGACAAAAAGGTTAGGCATCATTGCCATAGACCCATGATAGCACCCCTATGGCACACGTGCCACAGGTGGCACGCAGAGCCATTTGTGCCAGCACACAAGCTGCAGGCAAACTTACCTCACTGCACATGTACATGCCCCACAGCTGATTTTCGGCCAGTTTGAGGCCTTTTTCAGCCTTCCAGAGACTTCAGGAAGGCTTCTGCAGGCTTCTGCAGGCTGAAAACTAGGCCCGTTTCATCACTTCCTGTTTTTCCGGAAATACCGGAAGTGACGAAACAGGCTCAGTTTTTGGCCTGAAAAGCTTGCAGAAGCCTTCCTGAAGCCTCTGGGAGGCCAAAAAAGATCTCACACTGGCCAAAAATCACCTGTGAGGCGCAGTGCAGGTAAGGGGCTACAGGGATGGGTGGGGATTGCACGTGCATGCATAAGGGACGTGGGGGGGGGGTGCATTGCCTTCTGGGTGCAGGCACGCGAGCGCGAGCATGCAAACATGCGCACAATTTTTGGCACAGGAGCCCAAAAAGGTTAGCCACCACTGCCATAGACTCTTTCTTAAATGTTTCTCCCAACTCACAAAACCCGCTCGTCACCAAACCTCTCCCTAAATCTGGGCTGAATTTTCAGGTCCTTCAGCCTTTTCACCCAGCTAAAATGGTTTAAATAAATTAAAAAAAAAAACCTAGCCAGAATGGAGACATACTGCGCTGCTGCAATGGATATCCTTCACTTTGAGCCAAGCCAAATCCAGCGTGCCTTCTCCCCTGTAACAGGACTGCAACCGGTCTTTGATCCGGTCGTTGATTTTCTTCAGAAGAAAGATGCAAAGGGCCGACTCGTCCAAGGATTTCAGCTTCCTCTTCTGCCCCTTGGAGAAGACAGTGAAGAGGACATCGTCCTCTGGCAGGATCCCCAGAGATCTAGCCAGGATGGATCCCGCCTTCGATAAATAGGCGGCTTGCAACAACCGGTATTCCACCCCGTTCTTTTCGCAGCCGATGGGCAACTCAACGTAAGAGTTGAAGGCTGTGTCTTCTTTACAGAGGCGGACCAGTTTTGAGGTGTAGACCTGCTCCTTGGTGGTAGAACCCGACGGGGAAATCATCTCAGGCTGAAGGGTCAAAAAATAGACAAAATTACCACTGCTGAAGCCGTAGATGTAATAGATATCAAAGTCTGGGATGATAGTGAACGTGTCTGATGGGATTTTGATCATGGAAGCCACAAACTCATCGTGGAAAACGTAGGCAAACATTCCTTCCGCTTCCGAATTTTTCGGGAGCTTCCGACTAGAGATGGTGGGGAAGTATTCAGGCTTCCCGTCAACCGCTGTGGCAATGAACAGCTTGTCATCCATGTTGCTGTAAGAAACAATGACTCCATACACGGAGCCGCTCTCATTCACCCCAGAGAGGTAGTGCTCCTTATTGTGGAAGGGCTCCCCAAGTTTAAAGAGGTCATCCAATCTCAAGAGTTTACAGATCCCCTGGTATAAACTGCCGCAGGCGATCAACCTGTTCTCTTTGTAGTCGATCAACAACATCTTGTTGACGTTGTTGGTGGAGGTCAACGGTTCATTGCATGGCTGGACCAGCCTGGGAGGATAACATTTGGGGTTATCAATATCCGGACCTGTCTCGTGACGGGCCTCCACCACCAGGTCGCTGGAGAGCTTGTAGATCCAGTTGATAGCCCCCAAGTAAATAGATCCTTTCCGTTTGTCGACCACCAAGTGATTGAAGGAGATCTCAGTGGATTCTGAGGAGAAGGTCAAGAAAGGTTTCTTTGGGTGAGAGGGCAGCAGCCTAGTGGCCGAAGATGGACCCACAGTGCAGAAGACAAGATGCAAGCCAAGGCAGGTCCATCTCCACATGTCTCCTGACATGATGGCAAAAGTAATTTTTGTATTCCTAAATTGGAAGCGTGGTGGAAAACAATAAACAAGGTTGCCAGAGTGCAGATCCTGGGGTGCTGCTTATCCTAAGAGAAAAGGAGAAAAACAGAGAGCCCATTACTGAAAAGCATTTCCTTCCCCTCCTATTCAGACCTCCAAGAGGGGTGCCATCAGACGTGGTATTCAGCCAGTTCTGACCAGTTCTGGAGAACCAGTAGCGGAAATTTTGAGTAGTTCGGAGAACTGGCAAATACTGCCTCTGACCGGCCCTTCCCCCATCTCTTCTCTACCTCCTGAGTCCCAGCTGATCGGCTGGGTCTTCTTTTGTTGCCTTGCACAGGAGAACAGAGCTGGAAAGCAGGTTAGTGGGGTGGGGAGGGAATGGGGATTTTGCAGTATCCTTCCCTTGCCACGCCCACCAAGGTTAGTGGGATGGGGACCAGAGGTGGTCTTCAGCCGGTTCTGACCAGTTCTGGAGAACTGGTAGTGGAAATTTTGACTAGTTTAGAGAACCGGTAAATCCCACCTCTGATTGGCTCCACCCCCATCTATTCTCTGCCTCCCAAGTCCCAGTTGATTGGCTGGGTCTTCTTTGGTTTCCCTGCACAGGAGAATGGAGCTGGAAAGCAGGTTAGTGGGGTGGGGAAGGAATGGGGGTTTTGCAGTATCCTTCTCCTGCCACGCCCACCAAGCCAAGCCATGCCCACAGAACACCATGCCCGCCAAGCCACACCCACAGCTGATCGACTGGGTCTTCTTTGGTTGCCCTGCACAGGAGAACGGAGCTGGAAAGCAGGTTAGTGGGGTGGGGAGGGAATGGGGATTTTGCAGTATCCTTCCCCTGCCATGCCCGCCAAGCCAAGCCACACCTACCAAGCCACGCCCACAGAACCGGTAGTAAAAAAAAATTGAATCCCACCACTGGGTGCCATAATTCAAGAAACCTGACTTATCCTTGGCCAAAAAGGGAGAAAAGCGATCGCAAACCAGAATAAGCAAACACTTCGCCTCCCGTCAAAACAGCAGAAACAGACTCAGCATTGCACATTCCCAACCACCTTCTCTAACCTGGTTCTCAGGTGGCTGGGACTTTGGTTCTCAGATTTGCTGGCCGACAACACGACTAGGAAAGTTGGCCCTTGAAGGCCTGGATATTGGAGAACATTGGAGGAAACAGTTCATACGTCATGAAGGCACCAGGTTAGAAAGCAGGAGAGCATACATTCTAGTCCTGCCTTAGTGCTGGAAAGCACTATGAAGCGGTATAAAAGTCTAAATGCTATTGTTATTGCTAACTTAACAACTGTGTCAAGGAAAGTCGTAAAAGGGAGAAAAATTCATTCAAAACTGTCTCAGTTAACGATGGAAATTTTGGGCTCCGTTACGGTCCTAAAGTCAAGGCCTACGGAATAAGGAAACCTTACTAAGTTGTTGCTCCGCGTCTCCATCTTTTTGGGAAACCACAGCCAAAGTGCAGCCTCTCTCGCCCAAATCCCAACAGCCCGTATCTGAAAACGGTGAAATTGCATTGTCTCCCTCCAAAGATTTGGGAGGTGGAGGGAAAAAAGCCAGATAACGGGAACGCAACGCAAATCAATCCCCAGAACACAAAAAGATAAAATGGGAGCCAAAAGGAAGCCGGAGGCTCAGGATTCTGCCGGCTTTATCGATTCAAAATTCAATCCAGCTTAAAACTACAGCCAAGATTGGGGCTGTAAAGACGTGGCTGAAACATGGAGATGAGTTGCAAATTCCACACAAACACAATCAGACACATGGCCTGAGAGATTTTACTTTGTATTTGTGCATGTTTACCATGCCTCAAGTTTTCAGGGCTATCTTTTTTTATTATTATTTTTCGATTCTTTTCCCCAACAAAGCAGAAGGTTCAAAGTTTCACATTTTGCTTCCTGGAAAAAAAACAAAACGCTTAAAGATGCAAAAAGAACTTTATCCTTATTTGGACAAACAAGCGTTTCCCTCCTTAATCTTATGCCTTTTAGGGATATTTGCATGCTTTCATTGTCCTCACGTCTCTAAGTGAGGTTAGTCACCGTTGTTTTTTTTTTGTTGTTGTTTTAAAAACTACCCTGGCCTGGCTGCAGGTATAAACAAGGAAAGAAACAAAAGAAAGCAGGGAAAATCAAATTAAGGCCTATAGGAGGTTGACTGTATAATGGCTAAAATTAAATTGGAGAACTGCGCTGTGGGAAGCCAGCCATTTTTTTTTCCATGTCTTCTGTCAGGGTCCAGATGAAGTCAGAGACATTGACACAAACTTGTGGTCTTTTCTATAAATATTAAATATATTTAACGTTTAAATTGACAACAGTCTTTGTCATCATCCAGAAAAGGAAGAACACAGGACTATCAGGAATGCAGCAACATCATCATGAGGTAAATTTTTACAGTATACAGAACCCACAGAAGAAAAAAAGGCGGGAAAAAAGGGAAACTCCCCCTTTCCACCCATGGCAACCAATCAGCACGTAGATTGCCTCATGCATGAGTCAGCGCTCTCTAACTAATCCACTACAATTTTTGTGTGTTCTGGTTTCTTGTACGCTTTGCTGTTCTGAGAACTAAATTCAATATCTTAATATGTTCACACTTGATGTGCTTTATTTAGATTCTGCCATGATTATTTATATAAATAATCCAAGGCAGTGAACATACCTAACAATTCTTCTTCCTCTTGTTTTCTCCACAACAACAAACCCCGTGAGGTGGTTTGGGCTGTAAAGAACGAGAAAGAGGAGAAAGAGAAGAAAGACAAAGAGGAGAAAGAGAAAGAGAAGAGAAAGGGAAAGAGAAAGAGAAGAAAAAGAAAGAGAGGAAAAAGAAAGAGAAAGAAGGAGAAAGAGAAGAAAGAGAAAGAAAGAGAAAGACTGGCCCCAAATCACTAAGCTGGCTTTCATATCTAAGGCGGGACTACAATTCACCATTTCCTGGTGATTGGCCCAAAATCTCTCGGCCAGTTTTCATGCCTAAAGTGGGACTACAATTCACCATCTCCTGGTGATTGGCCCAAAGTCTCTCGGCCAGTTTTCATGCCTAAAGTGGGACTACAATTCACCATCTCCTGGTGATTGGCCCAAAATCTCTCGGCCAGTTTTCATGCCTAAAGTGGGACTACAATTCACTGTCTCCTGGCGATTGGCCCCAAATCTCTCAGCCAGTTTTCATGCCTAAAGTGGGACTACAATTCACTGTCTCCTGGTGATTGGCCCAAAATCTCTCAGCCAGTTTTCATGCCTAAAGTGGGACTACAATTCACCATCTCCTGGAGATTGGCCCCAAATCTCTCGGCGAGTTTTCATGCCTAAAGTGGGACTACAATTCACTGTCTCCTGGCGATTGGCCCAAAATCTCCCAGCCAGTTTTCATGCCTAATCTGTGACTAGAACTCACAATCCATTGGTGATTTATCCAAAGCCACCCAGATGACTTTCATGCCTAAGGCAGAGCTAGAACTCACCATCACCTGGTGATTGGTCCAAAGTCTCCCAGCCGGTTTTTATACCTAATTTGTGACTAGATCTCGCCATTTTCCTGGTAACCGGCCCAAACTCACTCAGTCAGATTTCATACTAGGGTGGGACTAGAACTCATGATCTCCTGGTTATTGGCCCAAAGTCACCCACCAGCTTTCATGCCAAAAGCAGGAATAGAACTCACCCTTCCAAAGTTTCCTATCTCCTTTAAAGATGTTACCACACCTTACTCAAGTTCAAAAAAGTGCATGCTGGGATGGATCGAGTATTTTTCCTCTGAGTTTATTAGCACTGAGGGAGAGGGAAGGTCTTTTCAGCTGGAAGGAGAGGCCAGGTTGCTCCCCCCACCCCAAGTACAGGTAGTCCTTCTCGACCTATGGCCACAACTGAGCCCAAAATTTCTGCTGCTAAGCAAGATATTGGTGAAATTAAATTGCCCCCTTTTATAACCCATCACAGGTATTAAGTGAAATGAACACTGAAATTGTTCAGTTAGTGTGATGACCCGGGGCGTGGCACAAAAGCAACAAAGTCACAAAACTAGGTAAAGTCCCTTTAATTCCTCCAACTTGGCCTCCAATGTCCAGTTATCATCGGCTGGAGAAAAAACTCTCCCAAGAACAGTTTTTAAAGAGAAGAAATTCCATTTGACCCCAAAGTACATATAAATTATAAATAAAAACCAACACAAACCACACTGCAGCAATTAATGAGACAGCGCAGGATAAAGAATGGCAGACTTCAAAAGAATACGAAACACACACAATTGAGAGGATGCCAGAACCCAGATAAGACTTGACAAAGATAATGCAGGCTTTGCTTCCAGCAAGGTTCTGTGCGCAAATGCCCTTTTTAAATCTTGTTTCCCAGATGCAGCTAATGAAGGGAATCAGGGCCTTTTTCTCCCCCATAACCCACATTGCTCCCTTATCTGTTCCTCCCTGCGTGTCCTAGGTTGAAGAGGGGGTGGGCCTGGGTCTTCCTTTGAATGCCCAGCCAGACTGTGCCCTTCCCCAGTTTCCTCCACAGCCACCGGAGCCACACTCCCACACTCCCTGTCAGCTGTTCAACCTCCTCCTTGGAATCAGATTTCAACAGGGGCATGACAGTTAGTTACACAGTTGTTGAGTGAATCTGGCTTCCCCTTTGTTGGTCAGAAGGTCGCAAAAGGGGATCACGTGACCCCAGGATGCTGCAACCATCATAAATATGAACCAGTTGCCAAGCATCTGCATTTTGATCACGTGGTCAAGGGGGTGCTACAAAGGTCATGTGAAAAACGACCCAGGGTCACTTTTTCCAGCACTCTTGTAACTTCAACGGTCACTCAACAAACTGCTGTAAGTCAAGGACTACTTCTATCTTCGACGTTAGGTCTCCAGTGTTGTCTATCTCCCTTCTTCTAAAGCTGCACTCAAGGACGGCAGAGACAGGAAAGAAAAAAAGAAGAAGAAGAAGCAGTTTTCTTAAGCGAGATGCTGACTTAAGCAAACAGATCCAGCTGCCTAGTAATTCAGCCCAAGATCAGCTCACAATCCTCTTTAATCTCTGCAAAACATTTTCTCCCGCCTCTCGCTGGCTTCTTTTAATAAATCCTGATTACCACTGACAGGGACGCTCACAACCCTCAGAGGGATAGAAAAACGGCAAAGAAACAGGCAAGACAAATGGTTGCTCAAACAATTACAGGTCGCCCTCAATTTACGATCACGATTGAACCCCAAAATTACTGTTGTTAAGCAAGACGGGTTAAGTGAGTTTTGCTCCCTTTTACAACCTTTCTTGCCATAGTTGTTAAGTGAATCGCCGCAGTTGGTTATAGGTAGGAATAAGCATCTCGCTACGCTTCAGATACTTCTGCATTGAAATATTCCTTTAACTTGTACCTATATTTTTAATCTTGTATTTGCTATTTTAAGTTTTATGTTGCGTGGTGTGCTTTATTTCGATTGTGATGCTTCTGACACTGTTGGAAGAAATATCGTTCCGGTTCAGTTCCAAGCCTGGACAAAGACACTGGAAACATGGAAGCTGATTGGAAATATTGTTTAATGATGAAGCAGAACCACCAAGCCCATGGTTCCCTGCTGCAGCTGACCAAATGGAGTTGAGAGTGGGTTTTTTAAAAAAAAAACCTTCTCTTGGGCTTTGCACATGAGCTTCCTGTTCCTATGCAAGAACATGCATTCTATTGGCTTTTGTCAGACTCCCATGGGGCCATGTAGGGGTCATAGCTGGCTGTATAGGCAAAGTACAAATCCTAGGAGTTTGTCTGAGCTAAGTTTGGTTGAAGTTTGGCAGATGCAACGAAGGGGCTTGTTGGGCAATTCCTATTGTGGCTGAGAGCTAATCCTACCTCTGTTGGATCTTGGATGAGGGTACTTGCTTATGAATAGAGCTATCTATCTCTTTATCTCTTAAATGCTGACATCTGCTGGGGGCTATTAAGGAAGGTGGGGGCTGCTTTCCAAAAGCATCTCTCTCCCCTTCTCATCCAGGGAAATATAACATTCTGCCTTTTTAATATTTCTCAAAATAATTCATTCTTCTGGGAGAGGGGTAGGTGCTAACTTTCTACAACACAAATAAACGAACTGTTCAGTTAGTAACACGGTTGTTAAGGGCATCTGGCTTCCCCACTGACTTTGCTCGTCAGGAGGTCACAAAAGGTGATCCCATAACCTGGGACACTATAACCGTTGTAAGTATGAGACAGTTGCCAAGCGTCCAAATGTTGATCAGGTGACCATGGGGATGCTGCAACAGTCATGTGTGTGAAAAAGAATCATAAGACACTTTTTCAGTGCTGTTGTAACTTCAAATAGTCACTAAACGAATGGTGGTAACCTGAGGACTGCTTCAGTGGTGGTATTCTACCAGTTCAGCCCAGTTCAGCCGAGCTGGTAGCGGCAATGAGCAGTAGAGAATGAACTGGTTCTCCCACTGCTCTGCTGTTGGGCCCACCTGCCCGCCTGGACTCCCAGACCCATCTTTATCCTCTGAATTTAAACAGATAAACAGATCATCAGACTTGGAAGGGACCTTATAAGTCATCTAGTCCAACCCCCCGACCAAGCGGGAGTCCCTACACCATTTCTGACAAATGGCACTCCAATCCCTTCTTGAAAGTCTCAAGTGATGAAGGTCCCACAACTTCCGAGGGCAATTTCTGTTCCGTGGGTTGATCGTTCTCATTGTCAGAAAGTTTCTCCTTATTTCCAGGTAGAATCTCTCCTTGTTCAGTTTTCATCCATTATTCCTTCTCTGGCCTTCAGGTGCTTTGGAAAATAGCTTGACCCCTTCCTCCTCTTTGTGGCAGCCTCTCAAATATTGGTAGACTGCTATCCTGTCTCCCCTGGTCCTTCTCTTCCCTAGACTAGTCAGGCCCAGTTCCTGGAACCGTTCTTCATATGCCTCAGCCTCCAGTCCCCTAATCAGCCTGGTTGCTCTTTTCTGCACTCTTTCCAGAGTCTCAACATCTTTTTATAGTGTGGTGACCAAAACTGGATGCAGTACTCTAGATGTGGTCTTACTAAGGCTTTATAGAGTGGTATTAGTACCTCACTTGATCTCGAATGAATCCCTCTGTTCATGCAATTTAGGATTGCATTGGCTTTTTTGGCTGCTGCTGCACACGGCTGGCTCCTATTTAGCTGGTTGTCCACTAAGACTCCAAGATCCCTCTCACAGTTCCTGCTATTGAGCCTGGTTTCACCCAGTCTAGATGTGCACTTTTGGTTTTTCTTGCCTAAGTGGAGAACTTTACTTTTCTTTGAAGAGCAGCTGCTTTGCGCGCGGCACAGCGAGTGCCACGCGTGGTAGCTGGTGAAGTGACCTGGAGAGTGCAGGCTTGCAGGAGGTGAGTTGAAAGGCCTCTGTGCCTGTGCAAAGTACACATTTGGCATACGCGCGCGTGCAAAGTGTGTGCCCATGTGCAAAGCGCGCCCACCAAGCCACACCCACCAAAACGGGGGTAAAACTTTTTGAATCCCACCACTGGACCGCTTGTTATGAATATAAAGTGAGGTGATTGAAAATTTGCCTTTCTGAATTGGCTCGCCTGCTTTGCTGGCTGCCGGCTGGATTTGCAGACAATGAAATGTTATTTTGAAAAAGAAAAAAGAAAGAACAGGTTAGTCGCACGAGAAGGAAATGAAAGAACCTGGAAGAAGAATTCTCACAATTAACGCGAACTGTCACGCCTCCTTCTCTTTTTCCCAAGAAAACAGCCTCTCCTCCCTCCCTTCTAGAGAAGAGAGATTCTCCACTTGAGATCCAGGGTTATAAACAGAAATGGCATAAGAAAACTTCTCCAATAAACATTTTACATTTATGTTGACAGTGGTCTCTTGTGGCTAAACACACTCTGGTGAGAGTGTCATATTACGGCAGTGTTTCTCAACCGTGGCCACTTTTTAAGAGGTCTGGACTTCAACTCCCAAAATTCCCCCTGGAGTTAAAATTTGAAGTCCAGACGTCTTAGAGTTGCCAAGGTTGAAAAACAGAACGTAGCACATCGTATGGGTGGAGCATTGGACTTTCAGAACAAGCATAGCAAACTGAACACTGCTCCATGATAGCAGAGCTAACAATACGACGACAAAGACTAAGAAACTGGCAGGGAGACAGGTTCCTTAGACTCTCTCCAGATAACGAGAGGACAAGAGATTGCCCACAAGTGCTCTGGATCAGGGGTCGCCAACCTTTTGGATGTTTTCCCAGGGTTTCTGCAGAAAGCAGCAGAGACCCTGGGAAAATCCCAAAAAAAGTCTGCAGGAAAATTCCCCACACCATTTTCCTACCAATCGATCATTCTTTATTTGAGATTGCAGGATACTGTCTCCAGCTCCATTCTCAGCGGAGAGAGAGAGAGAGAGAGAGAGAGAGAGAGAAGAGACTTTTGGCTTCATGCAAGGAAAGCAGCAGAAGCAGCAGAAATCTTTCCTTCTCTCCCCCAAACGCTGCCAGAAATGAGTCTTTGCTGGCGCAGCCTCTTGGAGCAGGAGGCCTTGCAGGGTCCCAAAGACTCATTTCTGGCGGAGTTTGGGGGAGAGAAAGAAAGACTTTGGCGGCTTTCCTTGCATGCAGCCAAAAGCAGAAGAAAGAAAGAAGCAGAAAGAAGCAGCCTGATGGCCAGGCCAGGTGTATGAGGCAGAGGGGCAAGTTCCCCCCTCCACCTTTTCCCCCCTCCCCTCACTACCTCATGTTGTTCGCAATGCAAGCGATGCAAGCCTTGTGTTCCCGCGAGCCATGTGGGCGGCGCAGCATTATGTTCCCGCAAAGCCCTGGTAATTAGTGATAGAAAATAAACAGCTTGTCATAGGAAACAGACCTATTCATAACAAAGATGACATAAAGCAATGATTTTAGAAAGTGGACACTAAAGATTCAAAGCAGAACAAAAAATATATAATCTTATTCTTGACATCAGTTAATACTGAGATTTGCAACATGACATTAAATGTTTAAGCCTCAGAAATATTAAAGGAGATATTTGAAGAATGGAACCAGAAATTAATAACTACAATACCAATGTTCTCAGTAATGATGTCTAATTCTATGGCTATGGCTATTTAATGAAGGAATGACATATGTCCAACAAATTTTATCTAACAAGACAGAAGTATCGAAAGTGAAAACTACAAATAAGAATTATTTGGAAAACGATGGTTTACCGGCTGTAAAAAAGAAGAAAATAAACTGGGCAAAGTTTAAAAATTAAAAGGGAAACACAAATGACAAATCAAAGGAAAGGCCTGGAAAATGTTTTCTGCAAAGAATGTTTGTTAAAATTTTGGAAAAAAAAAATTGCAAAAAGGAGTAAAGAAAAAATGAAAAGAAATCAACTTCTAGGTCTGGGAGATTATTTCAAGGGATTAAATATTGTTAGAAGCAGAAGGAAGGATTATAAAATTGGTTTATTTGATCAAGGTTAAAAGGGATATCTTATCTCCCACAATCCTGGTAAAGATGCTAGACTAGTAACCAGGAATCTATGAATTCTGGGTGATGGAGGAGGAGGGGAAGGAGGGAGAGAAAGAAGAAGAAGAAGAAGAAGAAGAAGAAGAAGAAGAAGAAGAAGAAGAAGAAGAAGAAGAAGAAGAAGAAGAAGAAGAAGAAGAAGAAGAAGAAGAAGAAGAAGAAGAAGAGAGGGAGGAGAGGAGGAGGAGGAGGAGGAGGAGGAGGAGGAGGAGGAGGAGGAGGAGGAGGAGGAGGAGGAGGAGGAGGAGGAGGAGGAGGAGGAGGAGGAGGAGGAGGAGGAGGAGGAGGTCTGAGATACAAGCATCAAACTATCTTTAGCGAACTTTCCTCCGTCTTGATGCCCTTCGGATGTTCTATCTTCAGCGCCTATAATCCAAACGTCGCACTTATCAAGGGATTTAAGCAAAGCCCAAAATATCTGGAAACAGCAGAGCTGGAGAGCTGGTTGCAAAATCTAGTTCAAATGCACAAAGAGAGGCAAATACATTTTCAAACTGAACTAAACTAAGACCCTAGAACATCTAGACAATCCACTGCGCTCTTTGGCCACACCTGAAACATCTGCCTGGTTGGAACTAGCTAACTAGCACCCAGCCACCATGACCTACTCCAAATCCTGGTTCAAGATTTGGGAAACTGAGGGCGCCAAGTTGGGAAAGGATGAGATGAAGCTTCCCGTCTATCTTGCCACAGCACAGATGCTCCGACTGTCACACGTCATGTAAACAGTCGTAGAGCTCTTCCAGCTAGGCTGCAAACATCTGTTTGATTGGCAGCAATTAGCAGGCGACAAAGCGAAGTTGACATCTCTAATTTTGGCATCTCTAACCACGGGAGAAGGGGGAAAACAGGGTTAGGTCCAGGTTTGTCCACTGGCAAGTTTTGTAACATTCCCACACGGACAGCATCCTGGGGAAACAACAGATGCATCTGTTTGGACTGTGACCATCATCAGGATGCAAAAGTCACTGGGTAGGAATTGTCTGAGTCCCATGAAAGACAACGGGACTTAAGCAAAGCTGGTTTACCTTTCACCCTTACTGATTTACTTATTGATTTATATCCTGCCTTTATTATTTTTACAAACCAACTCTAAACGGCGAACATATCCAGCACACCTCCCTCCTCTTCTTTTTCCCCACAACAACAACCCTGTGAAGTGGGTTGGACTGAGAGAGGGATTGGTCCAAAATCACCCAGCCGGCTTTCATGCCTAAGGCGGGACTAGAACTCACCATCTCCTGGTAAGTGGGCCAAAGTCACCCAGTTGGCTATCATGCCTAAGGCGGGACTAGAACTCACCATCTCCTGGTAAGTGGCCCAAAGTCACCCAGTTGGCTATCATGCCTAAGGCAGAACTAGAACTCACCATCTCCTGGTAAGTGACCCACCCAGCCAGCTATCATGCCTAAGGCGGGACTAGAACTCACCATCTCCTGGTAAGTGGCCCACCTAGCCAGCTTTCATGCCTAAGGCGGGACTAGAACTCACCATCTCCTGGTAAGTGGCCCACCTAGCCAGCTTTCATGCCTAAGGCAGGACTAGAACTCACCATCTCCTGGTAAGTGGCCCACCCAGCCAGCTTTCATGCCTAAGGCGGGACTAGAACTGACAATCTCCTGGTAATCGGCCCACCCAGCCAGCATTCATGCCTAAGGCAGGACTAGAAATCACCAGAGCCCTGAAGTTATATTGGCTAAGTGAGAAATTTGCTAAGTGAGTTTTGCCCCTGGTCTTACAAGTTTTCTTTCCACATTAAGTGTAATACTCAGTTGTTAAACTGGAAAGTTAATATGGTTGTTAAGTGAATCTGGCTTCCCCATTGTCAGAAAGTCGCAAAAGGTAACCACATGACCCGGGACACTGCAACCATCATAAATATGAACCGGTTGTCAAGCATCCGCATACTGCAATGGTCATAAGTGTGAAAAAAATGGTCATAAGTCCCTTTTTTTCAGTACCGTTGCAACTTCAAACAGTCCCTAAACCAACTGATGTATGTGGAGGACTACCTGAAGTCCTTCCTCCTCCTGTTGTTGAGCTAAAAGCCTGAAGTCCTTAATCTCCTGCAATCCTGGTTTGGACTTCAACCTTAAAAGCAGGTGCTGCGAACTTTACAGAGTTTGCCTGCAAAGAGAGGCCAAGAAAATGTAAATATATATATATATATTTTCCCCCAGAATCTTTGACCAATACAGCAGAAATTCTCCTTCCGTTTAACATCAGATCAAATAAAACAGGTGGCCTCTCTGATTCATCTCTCCCAATTCTCTTGATGAAATCCATTTCCCGTAGATCATCAGCTTCTCCGTTGGGTGAATCGCTGACACACATGCAGAAAACCAGAGTCAGAACGAAGGGCGTGAACCTTGATCTCCCTGTTCGAAGAATCAGGGAGACAAGTTGCTTTGTCTGACTCAAGCCTTGCTTGAGCTCACCTGGCGCTACGGTTGCCGTGATATCATCGTAAGGATGATGCTTCCTGAAATACGCCTCCGTTCTCCTTCCCAGAAACCTGCATTAGACTCATATAAGCTGGATAAAGCAATTACGGCCTCTTCATGATGTCCCAGAGCTATTGTGCTATCCAGGCGACGTATTGTCTTTGGGTGTGGCTGTATTCTCACCCAGCTCCCCAGATATGACGAACCCTTTGATATGAACTCAAAACATTCCTTTATTAGGAGCCCCGGCGAAAAGTTTCTCTCTTCACCGCAGGATAACAAACCCGTCCGGCGTGGAGATGAATAGTTTTCTGCCACATCTATTCATCTCCACTCCCTGCCTTTTATCCCCAGAGCTAGGGTGGAGCTTCGCTAATAGCGGTGGCTCTTCCGTTCCAGGGACCGGCCCATAGATTTCCACTGCTCTCCTCTCCTCGTCAAAAAGTTTCTCTTACTGCAGGCTAACAAGTCCATCCGGCACATGTCTGCCACATCTATTCATCTCTGCCCTCTGCCTCTTTTATCCCCGAGGGTGGGGCTTCGTTAGCAGTGGTGGCTCTTCCATCCCAAGGACCAGCCCATAGATTTCCACTGCTCTCCTCTCCTCTGCCTTCTGTACATCTATGCATCAGGTACTGGACTATTCCTCCTCTTCCTCATCAGCTACCTCCAGACCTAGGGCTGTTGACTCCCCATCTGAGGGCTGACAGACAGCCCAGGCTCTGCCTTTCTTTCTCTCTTTCTCTCTTTCTCTGTCCCTAGATGACTTATAAACCTTGGGATGCAATTTTAGCCACTTTCATTACTTCCCCAGGAAATTAAGATGGCGATACGGGCAGTTCTCGACTGACGACAGTTGTGACCGAAGTTATAATGGCACTGAAAAAAAAATCACTCCCAGCTGTTTTTCACACTTACAACCATGGCAGCATCACATGACTGAAACCCAGGTGCTTGGGAACTGACTCATATTTATGACGGTTGCCGTCATGTGATCTTTTTCTAACCTCCTCCTAAGCAAAGTCAACGGGGGAAGCCAGATTCACCAAGCAACCCTGTTAGCAGCTCAACAACTGCAGTGATTCGCTTAACAACTGTCACAAGAAAGGTCGTAAAATATGGACAGCTCACTTCACAATTGCTTAGCAGTGGGAATTTTGGGCTCCGTTGTGGTCATACGTCGAGGACTAACTGTATAGCAAGTTTCTCTCCTCCAACTGGAATACAGTGTTCCTCCTGTTAGTGTTCCAGCAAACCTCCACTCCGATCAGTAACTCCAAGACAAACGTATTTCAAAAGTACCTTTATTAGAAGAGCACCTGGCACATCTGTGGAATCCTGAATCTAAATGTTTTTTCGGGCTTTCCACAATTTCTCAAACTACAAATCCATCCCTCCTTGGCCATCATCACATCACGTGGCCCAATCACAATCTGTTTCAAAAGTAAGATCCTTATTTCATCCTGTGCCATACTCAACGACCTTGGACTAACAGAAGAATTATATTTTGTCTACTTAGAGCTACTTAATTGAAATCAGTCCCCTCCCAGTCTCCCAGGCTGTCTGGCAGCGGGGAATATGGCTTCAGATAACAGATAATCAGTTGGAAGGGACCTTACAGGTCATCTAGTCCAACCCCCCACCCAAGCAGGAAACCCTACACCATTTCTGACAAATGGCAGTCCAATCTCTTCTTGAAAACCTCAAGTGATGATGCTCCTACAACTTCTAAAGGCAACTTCTGTTCCATTGGTTGATTGACCTCACTGTCAGAAAGTTTCTCCTTATTTCCAGATTAAATCTCTCCTTGTTCAGTTTCCATCCATTATTCCTTGTCTGGACTACAGGTACTTTAGAAAATAGCTTGACCCCTTCCTCCTCTCTGTGGCAGCCCTTCAAATAGTGGAAGACCGCTGTCCTGTCTCCCCTGGTCCTTCTCTTCACTAGACAAGCCAAGCCCAGTTTCTGTAACCGTTCTTCCAAAGCTGACACTTTCATTTGTCATTTCACAACCCTCCTGTAAGGTAGGTTGTGCTGAGAAAACAGCCAGCCCAAAGCCAACCGAGTTTCAGCGGTTGAATGCAGTGGTGCGATTCAGCCGGTTCACACCAGTTTGGGAGAACCAATTGTTAACTTTCTGAGCAATTTGGTGAACTGGTTATTGGAAGAAATCATTAGGTCAGAGAACCGGTTTTTAAATTATTTGAATCCCACCACTGTCTGAATCCCTTGGATGCGACACCCCACAGCCTCTGCCACCATTGTGAAGATGGGACAACTTGCCTGGGACCTGGTCCAAAATGAAAACCACCACAAAACCACAAACTGGGATTGTCTCCCTTAGCATCTTGTCTGTTTTGTAGGACAAAAACATACCCCGGGGTTCGAAAGGCAAACAAGTTCCACCCGAGAGGAAGAAGCAGCTGTTTTTTGCCAAAGTCACTTTATATATACATCTTTGTTTACAGAGAGAGTTCCAGGAAAATTTAGCACTTTTCAAGCAGCTGGGATTTCTGATTTATGGACATGCTTGTCTTGCAGTTTTGTGTTTTGCAATCCGTGGGGATTGGGACGGGCTACCAATGTCAGTCAGCGAGCCGCATAACGTGTGATTTATTTTATTTACTTAAAGTTAAATAACCACCTTTACTATTTTTATAAGTAACCTAAGATATAGTGAGCCTATCCAAGACTCCTTCCTCTTCCTATTTTCCCCACAACAACAGCCTTGTGAGGTGGATTGGGCTGGGAGAGAGGGACTGGCCCGAAGACAACCCGGCTGGCTTTCATGCTTAAGGCAGCGCTAGAACTCCTTGTCTCCTGGTGATTGACTCAAAGTCACCCGGCCAGCTTTCGTGCCTAAAGTGGTACTAGAACTCACCGCCTCCCTGGGATTGGCTCAAAGTTACTCAGCTGGCTTTGATGCCTACGGTGGGAAGAGAACTTATTGTCTGTCAGTGATTGGCCCAAAGTCACCCAGATGGTTTTCATGCCTAATGCGGGACTAGAACTCATCGTCTCCTGGTGATTGGCTCAAAGTCGCCCAGCTGACTTTGATGCCTAAAGCGGGACTAGAACTCACTTTTTCCTTGTGATTGGCCCAAAGTCACACACAGCCGGTTTTCAGGGCTAAGGTGGGACTAGAACTCTTAGTCTCCTGGTTTCTAACCTGATGCCTTAACCACGAGACTCAATTGGCTCTCAAAAATCAGCTTGTATTTATTGTCATCCCAAGGTCATGTGATCGCCATTTTTAACATTCCCAGTCGGCTTCCAACAAGCGAAGTCAACAGAGCAAGCCATTTAACATCAGTGTGTGTGATTCACTTAAACAACAGCACTCATATGCTTAACAATCTTGGGCCCCCCCAAAAGTTGCATAATCTTGCATAAGGGATTGTTTAACAACTGTGTAGCTTAGCAACAGAATGTCAGGGCTCCGACAAATCCATCCCCATTCAAATCATAAGTCTCTAGCCACATCTCTCAGAGTAAAACAATTTGATTTATTAGGAGTGACCATGTTGGCGTTACCTGGGTGCAGCTGACACTAAGGTACATCATTCAAGAAGAGGTTGGACTGCCATTTGTCAGAAATGGTGTAGGGTCTCCCGCTTGGGCGGGGGGTTGGACTAGATGACTGACAAGGTCCCTTCCAACTCTGATTATCTGTTAAATCTGTCATTTCTCCCTTGACCCTGGTCTTCCCTCATCCCCTGGATGTAATCTCCAATGGGACACATCCATAGACAAGAGTCATCAATCACGCTCTCCAGTAATAATCTTGCGAGCAACAGCTTTGGTTGCCTAACAAATATCTGAGGCATTTAAGGAATGCACTGCTTTCCCCCATTTCCTTTCTCCTGGCAACTAAAAAGACCAAAGGAGTATTTTTTTTAGTTGACACAGAAATTATCTCCCCAACTGTGGTCGTAAGTCAAGGACGAGCTGTAAAGTCAAAATGTAGCAGCAGCCAAAAAAAGCCAACGCAATCCTAGGTTGCATTAAAAGAGGAATAGAATCAAGATCGTGTGAAGTCCTAGTACCGGTTTACAAAGCCTAAGTAAGGCCACACTTGGAATACGGCATCCAGTTTTGGTCACCACGATGCAAAAAAAGATGTGGAGATTCTAGAAAGAGCGCAGAGAAGAGCAACAAAGAGGATTAGGGGACTGGAGGCTAAAACATACGATGAACGGTTGCAGGAACTGGGCCTGGCTGGTCTAGTGAAGAGAAGGACCAGGGGAGACAGGAGAGCAGTCTTCCAATATTTGAGAGGCTTCTACAAAGATCCGGGGGTCAAGCTATTTTCCAAAGCACCAAAAGGCAAGATATGGAAACTAACCAAGGAGAGAAACAACCTAGAATAAGGAGGAATTTCCTTCTGGTGAGAGCAATTCAACCAACTTGGAACAATTTGCCCGCAAGAGTTGTGGGTGCTTAAAAACCCTGGAGGTTTTTAAAGAAGAGATTGGAGAGCCATTTGTCCGAAATGACAGAGGGTCCCCTGCTCAAGCAGGGGGCTGGACTAGATGGCCTCCCAGGTCCCATTTCAGCTCTATTATTCTGGGCAAGCGAAAGCAATCGCCGTTCCTCTGCTCGGCGTTTTGTTTCAGCGATAGGGGTAGAAAAATCCTGCCCGAGGAAAATGTCATTTTTGCCTTCACAATTCTGCTGGTTAAATGTGGAGAAATCCCAAGGACGCCCGCTCTATTCATTTCCAGCCGTCTCTTGAAAACCTTTCCAAAACAGAAATGAGTCCTTGAATCGTTTAGAAATACAGCTATGAGCTCCTAATCTAAGAAGAGACGGCAAATCTGGTCCCTGGGTAGTTCACATATACCATTCATTCCACCCTATTTCTGCATTAACCTGAAAAGCCTTTTTTTTTTTTTTTAATAACAGCAGAAAAATGTGGAATCCCGGAAAATGGTTTCTCACAAAATGCCTCTTTTCTGAAAGGGATTTCAAAGGCGAATGCATGGAGCTGCTCAGTGGATCTCAGCCAACAGGCTCCTGGGGGATTACGGCGGCATTCAATACTAATAACAACAGGGTAGAAAAGAGGATAGGGTAGGGTAGGATAGGATAGGACAGGATATAAGATAGGATAGAGGATAGAGGATAGGATAGAGGATATGGAATAGGATAGGATAGGACAGGATAGGATAGGATAGGATAGGATAGGATAGGATATAAGATAGGATATAGGATAAGATAGGATAGAGGATAGAGGATAGGATAGGATAGGATAGGATAGGATAGGGGATATGGGATAGGATAGGATAGGATAGGATAGGATAGGATAGGATAGAAGATAGGATAGAAGATAGGATAGAGGATAAGATAGGATAGAGGATAGAGGATAGGATAGGATAGGATAGGATAGAGGATATGGGATAGGATAGGATAAAGGATATGGGATAGGATAGGATAGGATAGGATATAAGATAGGATAGAGGATAAGATAGGATAGAGGATAGAGGATAGGATAGGATAGGATAGAGGATATGGGATAGGATAGGATAGAGGATATGGGATAGGATAGGATATAAGATAGGATATAGGATAAGATAGGATAGAGGATAGGATAGGATAGAGGATACAGGATAGGATAGGATAGGATAGAGGATATGGGATAGGATAGGATAGGATAGGATAGGATAGGATAGGATAGGATAGGATAGGATAAAGCAGTGGTCGCCAACCACCAGTGGGCCAGGGACAGCTGGTGGCCCGTGAGAAAATTTTGGTGGTCCACAGAGAAATGTCCCCCCCGCCAAAGCAATTAATCCAGGCTGTGTGGAAACACAAGGCTTGCATCACTTGCATTGTGAACAACACGAGGTAGTAAGGAAAGCGGGGAAAGGGCGGAGTGGGGAAACTTACCCCACGCACTCCACGTGCCTGGCTTCTTTCCACTTCTGTCTTCTTCTGCTTTTGGCTCCATGTAAGGAAAGCAGCCAAAGTCTTTCTTTCTCTCCCCCAAACTCCACCCCCCAGAAATGAGTCTTTGGGATCCTGCAAGGCCTCCTGCTCCAAGAGGCTGCGCTGGCAAAGATTCGTTTCTGGTGGAGTTCGAAGGAGAGAAAGAAAGACTTCTGCTGCTTCTGCTGCTTTCCTTGCATGGAGCCAAAAGTCTCTCCCCCTCTCTTTCCCCCTGAGAAGGGAACTGGAGACGGTATCCTGCAATCCCAAATAAAGAACGATTGATCGGTAAGAAAATGGGGTGGGGGATTTTCCTGCATAGTTTGGGGGGGATTTTCCCAGGGTCTCTGGTCTGCGGGATTTAAAAAGATGAGTTTGGTGGTCCCTGAGGTCCAAAAGGTTGGCGACCCCTGGGATAGAGGATAGGGGATAGGATATAGGATATAGGATATAGGATATAGGATAGTCCGTTGCCAAGTGTCTGAATTTTGATCACAGGACCTCGGGGATTCTGCAAGGGTCATGTGAAAAACAGCCGTGTCACTTTTTTCGGTGCCGCTGTAACTTTGAACGGCCACTAAACGAACTGTCGTAAGTCGAGGGCTACCTGTACTGGGGATCTGCATGGATTTCATCCTCCAAACTGTCCTTTCCTCACGGGAAGAGAAAAACAGTAAAGGCCAACCTGTCCCCCCAAATAGGCCAGGACGGCAGTGAGGTGGCAGCCGTCCAGCCCTGGAGTCCCTTTTGCCGTTCTTTCTGGGTGTTCCTCCCCTGCCAGGACCCTTCGCAACTCCTTTACCGCAAACCAGCCTGACGGAAGCTTTTCTGCTTGATTTACAAGGATTCTGGATCTCGGCTGACAAGTTCAAAGAGCAGGAACAGCCTGATTTATGACTCGTGCACCGCAAGAACCCAGTAATTGCCAATTCAGTCATCAAATCGTTTAAAAACTGGCCAACTTCATGCTTCTGCGGGAGACAATAGAATTAGAATTAGAATTAGAATTAGAATTAGAATCTTTATTGAAAATAGAATAGAATAGAATAGAATAGAATAAAATAGAATCTTTATTGAAAATAGAATAGAATAAAATAGAATCTTTATTGAAAATAGAATAGAATAAAATAGAATCTTTATTGAGAATAGAATAGAATAGAATAGAATAGAATAGAATAGAATAGAATAGAATAGAATCTTTATTTAGAATAGAATAGAATAGAATAGGAATAGAATAGAATAGAATATTTTACAATAGAATAGAATTTTTATTAAGTATAGAACAGAATAGAATAGAATCTTCATTGAGAATAGAATAGAATAGAATAGAATAGAATAGAATAGAATAGAATAGACTAGAATAGGAGCTGGAAGGGACCTTGGAGGTCTTCTAGTCCAGCCCCCTGCTCAAGCAGGAGAATCTATACTATTTCAGATAAGTGACAGTCCAATCTCTTCTTAAAAACTCACTTAACAACCATCTCACTTAGCAACAGAAATGTTTGGCTCAATTGCAGTCGTCCATCAGGGATTTTGCCTGTATTTTGTTCCACAGGCCCTACCGTTGTGATTCATTGAGGCTTGTCCTGGGGTGCAAGTTCACCAACTGTGGTTTAGTTGGAAAACTGTACCAGGTTAGCCCTCAACCTATGACCACATTGGAGGACCAGAATTTCCGTTACTGAGCAAAGCAGTCATTAAGTGAGTTACGTCTGGGTTTTTTGACCCTTTTTGGCCATGATCGTTAAGTAAATCACTGCATTTAATGGCCATTAAACTGTGGTGAACTCTGGCTTCTCCCATTGATCTTGCTTGTTGAAAACCAGTTGGGAACATCACAAATTTTGCTGCAACGCATCATAAATGCATCCAGGTTGCCAAGCACCCAAATTCTGACCCCATGACCCTAAGGCTGCTGCGGCAGTCATAAGTGCGAGAACCGGTCCTAAGTCACTTCTTTCAGTGCCCTTGTGATTTCAAAGGATTTCAAATGAACGTTGTAAGTTGAGAACTACAGTAGTTCAGTAAAACTATGATTTAACTGAGTCGGTTTCCAACTAAGAGAAGGAAGACGAGTTGTTGAAATGTTTTGGGTTTTTTTTAAATTATTTTCTACTTGCACGCCATCTCTCCCCAGGTCTATTTTCCTCTGGAGTCGTGTCACAAGCCAATGCATTTTGCAAATATTTGTGTGCAAGGCCCCGCTGTGCACATTCGGGTGCCCAAATTTAGAACATAAAAGATTTACCCTCCTTTCTTATACACCGAAATCTGCGTGGCTTTGGGACTGGAAGACGCAAGGATACATCATATATGCAAACCGATTCCAGATGCCCAGCATTATAGCCCCACAGCCAGCGCAAAGCAAAGCTTTCCTGTCAACTTTTGGCTAATTCATTGCTAAGGAGGACCAGAAGGGGAAATTACAACCAGCGAAGCTTGAGATTGGCTGGCTGCAAAAAAAAATTTAAAAAAAATTTATTCCGCTGGGTCACGAGTTCAAATCTTTGGAATAGAGTAAATGCCAGCCTGCGAATCTTCAGGCCCTGTTCACACATTGCAAGAAAAGCTCAGTGTGCAAGTTGCTGCCTGGTCATGCTGAGAGACGGCTGTTCCTGTTTTTGCAACAGGGAAGATGCTGAAAGCTATAAAACTGAGGAGACAGATTCAGAACGTCCGCCGGGGACCCTCGAAAGTGGAAATGCAGATAGGAAAATTGAAAAAAAGGACATCTCCTGGATGAAGTTGATAGCCAATTCTGGATGGCTGCCAAGAAAGTGACATAGCGATGTCCTTGAAGGCCCAATGGACTGAACACTCGAAGGCAACCTTGAGCGACAGCAAGCAGAATTCTCTAGATCGTTGTTTCTTAAGCTTGGCAGTTTTATGAGGTGAGGGCTCCAACTCCCAGAATTCCCCAGCCAGCAGGCTTTGAGATGGGTGGACTTCCACTCCCAGAATTCCCCAGCTAGCAAGCTTTGAGATGGGTGGACTTCAACTCCCAGAATTCCCCAGCCAGCAGGCTTTGAGATGGGTGGACTTCCACTCCCAGAATTCCCCAGCCAGCAGGCTTTGAGATGGGCGGACTTCCACTCCCAGAATTCCCCAGCTAGCAAGCTTTGAGATGGGTGGACTTCCACTCCCAGAATTCCCCAGCTAGTAAGCTTTGAGATGGGTGGACTTCCACTCCCAGAATTCCCCATTCAGCAGGCTTTAAGATGGGTGGACTTCAACTCCCAGAATTCCCCAGCCAGCAGGCTTTAAGATGGGTGGACTTCCACTCCCAGAATTCCCCAGCCAGCAGGCTTTAAGATGGGTGGACTTCCACTCCCAGAATTCCCCAGCCAGCAGGCTTTAAGATGGGCAGACTTCAACTCCCAGAATTCCTCAGCCAGAAGGCTTTGAGATGGGTGGACTTCAACTCCCAGAATTCCCCAGCCAGCAGGCTTTGAGATGGGTGGACTTCAACTCCCAGAATTCCCCAGCCAGCAGGCTTTGAGATGGGTGGACTTCAACTCCCAGAATTCCCCAGCCAGTATGCTTCATTTTCAAGATTATGATATTAATGAACCAATGCTAGATTTATCTGCATCTTATAACCATTTGTTTAATGACCATTCAAAGTTACAGGTAGACCTCAACTTACAACCACAAATTGAGCCCAAAATTTCCCGTTGCTAAGTGAGACTGTTATAAAACATACCGATTTCCAAGCACCCAATTTTTAGTCCCAGGATGCTGCAATTGTTGTAAGTACAAGAACAGAACAGAACAGAACAGAACAGAACAGAACAGAATAGAATAGAATAGAATAGAATAGAATAGAATAACAGAGTTGCAAGGGACCTTTTAGGTCATCTAGTCCAACACCCCACCTGTTTGTATATCACTTTTTTCAGGGCTGTTGTAACTTTAAATAATCACTCAACGGATGGTTATAAGTTGAGGGCTGCCTGTACTTCATAATCACCTCAAACAAATCAAAAAATAAAATATCCCACAAAATAATCCCAAAACATTCCCATTCAACTGGTCCAGTAAATCAGGAAAAAACCATTCTGAACCATAGACCAAGATTCACACATTCAGCTAAACCATGATTTACAATGTCCTGGTTTTCTTAAATAAACCACAAAGGGGCTTCTCCCACTACCCCAAGCCAAAATCAGGCAAAAAAACACCATAACATCTGAACAAGAAGGACGACAAAATTTTATTTTTGGTTTTTGTTTTAAATGCGGTTTTACATTGTGTAAGGCGCCTCGGGTCACCATGGGAGAATAAGCGGCAATATAAATTAGATAAGGTAAGGTAAGGTAAAAGATAAGATAGTTGGCTGAAATGCTAGAATGTTGGTGTCCTGCCACAAAAAAAAAAACCTCCCTTTTTTTCCAATTTGTGAAATATATCCTGTCTCCTGAGATTTTCCTGGAGTGTAACAGCAAGTCATAAACATGAAATGTCTGAGAGTTTTTAACTCTGAAGCCCCCTGAGAGATTCGGAGGGTAGGCGAAGGAAGCCAGTTAAATCAAGATTCTTTCCCCCTTTTGTTTTTTGCAAGAAAAATAAAAGGAGGCAGGAAGACCAAAATTTCTTTCTTGGAAGTAAAAGAAACACTCACATAGGTGGTCCTCGACTTATGACCAAAATGAGCCCCAAATTTCTGTGGCTAAATGAGACATTTGTTAAGGGATGTTTTGCCCCCTTCCTCGCTTGCCACCGTTGTTAAGTGAAACACTTAACAAGCGAGACACTCGTGAAGTGAGATTTGCTCCAGTTGGCAACCTTTCTTGGCACGGTTGTTAAGCGAATCATTGCAGCCGTTGGGTTAGTCACACGGTTGTTAAGTGAATCTGGCTTCCCTCACCGAGTTTGCTTTTCCGAAGATCGCAAAAGGGGATGTTCAGGACATTGCAGCTGTCATAAATATGAGACACTGGGCAACCTTCTGACTTTTGATCATGTGACCAGATAACAGATAATCAGAGTTGGAAGGGACCTTGTAGGTCATCTAGTCCAACCCCCCCCCCCACTCAAGCAGGAGACCCTACACCAATGGAGGCTAACCTTTTTGGGCTCCTGTGCCAAAAATTGTGCATGCAAGCCAGAACCCAGAAAGCAATGTGCGTGCCTCCCCATGCCCCCTGCACATGCGTGCGCAATTCCCCCGCCTCCCCCTTACCTGCACTGCGCTTCCCAGCTGATTTTCAGCCCGTTTGAGGCCTTTTTTGGCCTCCCAGGGACTTGAGGAAAGTCTCTGCAGGCTTTGCAGGCCAAAAATAGGCCCATTTTGTCACTTCCGGTATTTCCGGAAATAGAGGAAGTGACGAAACAGGCCTATTATTCGTCCTGCAAAGCCTGCAGAGGCTTTCCTCAAGTCCCTGGGAGGTCGAAAAGGCCTCAAACTGGCCAAAAATCAGCTGTGAGGCACGCGCATGCGCAGTGAGATAAGTTTGCCTGTGGCTTGCGTGCCGGCACAAATGACTCTGCGTGCCCCCTGTGGTACACGTGCCATAGGTTTGCCATCACAACCCTACCCCATTTCTGACAAATGGCAGTCCAATCTCTTCTTGAAAGTCTCATGGAGACACAGGTAGTCCTCGGGTTATGACAGTTCATTTAGTGACCGTTCAAAGCTACAACGGAACTGAAAAAAGTGACTTATGACTATTTTTCACACTTACAGCCGTTGCGACTTCTCCATGGTCACACGATCAAGATTCAGACACTTGCCAACTGACTCACATTTATGACGGCAGGGGTTGGACTAGAAGACCTCCAAGGTCCCTTCCAACACTGTTATTCTGATGACGTGTCTCCAGAGTTTTCCTCGAAGCTGTTATTCTCCAAAACAGGGGAGAAAATTATTAAACCATCAATGACAGCCAGAAACTAGCAAGCAATGCTTCTGCTCGACGCTTCCGAATTGTTTTCTGCAAATAAATTCCAGATATATTACCCTTCAATTTCCATTCATTGCCAACCAGGGAGCAAGGAACAATAGATTTTTTTTTTTTAAATGTATTCTTGGCTAGGCCAGTCTGTTTCAGAAAATGAGGAAGAATTATTTCTTGGAAAGACAGCCCGAATTGCGTTTTGCAAATTGCATTTCGGGATAATCCAACTGATGTTCCCTTTATTTCAGGGGGGGCAGAGGGTGGAGAATCTTCCCCATCTGCTGCAAAGGAAGTTGCCTCTTTCTCTGCTAGGCTTGCAACTGGGCTCACTTACTAGAGCTGTGATGGCGAATCTATGGCACACATGCCACAGGGGGCATGCACAGCCATTTGTGTGGGGGTGCGAGCCCCAGCCAAATTTACCTGCACTGCACATGCGCGTGCCTCCCAGGTGATTTTTGACCCATGTGGGCCCATTTTCGCCCTTCCGGAGACTCAAGGGAAGCCTCTGCAGCCTCGGGAGGCCGAAAAATGGGCCTTTCGGAAAATGCCGAAACGGATCCGTTTACGGCCTCCAGAGGCTCCAGAGCAGAGGTGGGATTCAAATGTTTAACAACCGGTTCTGTAGGCGTGGCTTAGGGGGTGGGGGTGGCTTGGTGGTCATATTATCAGCTGGGCATGGCCAACTCAATATCATTCACATCGAGGCCCGCATCTCCTCGCCTGGCCTCTCGTGACTGTGGGGATGCTGCAACAGTTGTAAGTGTGAAAAATGGTCATAAGTCACTTTTTTCAGTGCCATTGTAACTTTGAATGGTCACTCCACACAAGCAAAGTACCAGCAAAGGAGGGGAAAAAAACTCCAGAGACGTTCCTGAGACAGGAAGTCTAGTCCTGCCAAGAATGGAATAAGGGTTAACGGAGAGGCAGTTTCTGTAAGCAACACCAGAATGTTTCCTTCCTGCCTTCCTTACAGGATTAGCCCAGTAATTTTTTCTAGCAACCGGTTCTCCGAACTTGCTTAGAATTTTAACAACCGGTTCTAGCAAATAGGTGCGAACTGGTAGAATCCCACCCCTGCTCCAGAGGCTTCCCTCGAGCCCCCGGGAAGGCAAAAATGGCCTCCCCCATGCTCCAGAGGCCCTCCGGAGGCTGAAAACGGGCATTTCTGGTATTTCGAGAGGCGCATGCACGCGCAATGGAGGTAAGGGGGCAGGGCGGGGTTTGTTGTGTGTGCATGTGCAGGGGGGCACATTGCATTGTAGGTGCCGGCACTCGCGCACTTTTGGCACACCACAACAAAAAGGTTCGCCATCACTGTCCTAGAGCCATCTGTTCTTTCGAATGGTGTGTCTGTTGCAGCCTATCAGAAAACGGTTATCAATTTATCACAATGCCGGTGGCACCAAGACTCTTTTTGGCTCATGGAGGATTACCAGTTCCAGGTGCGCCAGCTTTCTAGAGGTGGGGACTTCAACTCCCATACAAAGTCCTCAAGTTATGACAGTTCACTTAATGACCACCCCAAGTTGCAACGGCACTTGGAAAAAGCAACTTGTGATGACCCAGGGTGGGATACAAACGTAACAAAATCCAAAACGTCAATAAATGTCCTTTAACGCCTCCAACTTGGCCCCACTGTTCAATAATGCTCAGTTGGGGATAAAACTTACTCAAAGATAGTCTTCAAAAGAAAGCAATACAGTTTGAACTTAATGAGCAGATAGAGGTGAAATTAAAAAAAATCCAAACAAACTACAATGAAGAAATTTCCACAACGGGCCAGGAGAAGTAATTACCAAATTCAGAGGAGATAACAAGGCACAGTCTGTTGGAAGGACGCCAACCAAGATAACTTCAGACCAAAATAAAACACGCTTTGTTTCCAGCGTTTGCCGGTACGCAGGTCCAAACTCTTATTCAGTTCTCATACCTGCAGCCCATGAAGAGGATCAAAGCCCTCTCCTCCCGAGTAGACCACATCTCTCCCTTATCCTCTCCTCCCTGTGTGACCTAGGATGGAGAGAGGATGGGCCTGGGTCCTCCTCTGACTGCTCAGCCGGCCTCTGCCCTTCCCCAGCCTCCTCCACAACCTCCGGAGCCACCCTTCCACTCCCTGTCGGCTGTTCCTTCTCTCCCTCAGAGTCAGTCTCGCAACTTATGGCTGTTTTTCACACAACTGTTGCGGCATCCCCATGATAACGTGAGCAAAATTTAGGCACTTGCCAACAGACTCGTATTTATGACCGTTGCAGTGCACCTGGGGTCCCATGGTTTTGTGGCCTGCTGACAAAGTCCATGGGGAAGCCAGGTTCACTTTAACAACGAAGTTACCAACGTATCTGCAGTGATTCACTTAACCGTGGCCAGAGAAGTCGTAAAAAGGGGGGCCCAAATCTCACTTAATGACGGTCTCGCTCAGCAACAGAAATTTTGGGCTCAATTACGGCCTTAAGTCCAGCAGTACCTGTACTTGCAAGAATGACCCTCCAGCACCAAGTTGGAATAGGTGTGGATAACCAGATCTGAGATGGGTGTGTTGCACCAACCGTTGGCAAGAGTTGGTCATTGCTTATCCGTGGGTTGGGTTTCAAATCTGGGGTCTCCAAGGAGACACCACTCCCTCAAAAGCTTCCATCACTTCTGAAGAGCTTTGGGATAACATATTTCCAGGCAGACACCTTGATTTGTTCTTCGGGTCTCCTGAAATGCAGAACCTTCAAGTGTTCTGACCCAACCTGGTCCCAAGAGAGCAAACACAAGAGAAAGGCCCCACCTTTTAAAGTTTCATCTACGAATTTTGTTTCTTCACAGATAAAAAGCGGCTTCCAACTAATCAACTCTGACAAGAAAGAACTTTGCCAAGTTGTTTTTCAAGGCTGCTAAAAACCTACAGATAAGAAATAGTTTACAAGACTTTTGAAATACTAACTATAATGTGCACGAGGCTGAGTCTCAGAGCGTCTTTGCTCTCTGCAAAGAGTGCTTCTTCAAACCTGGCTTTTATCCTCTTGAGAGAGGGGCCATTACCTTGCAGGCTTACTCCCGAGTCGCCCGTGCTGCTGTAACTGCTCTCTCCTACGAGTAATCCTGCACACACGCGCACTTGGCACAGGCTCCTCGGGAACCTCTTCATCATTGCTGCCAGCCCCCACAATCTCTGAAGGCAGCAGTCTACTCCCTAATGGTCCTGGCCTGTCATCTGAGTCTTCGCTCTCCTCAGCCGTCCTCACCTGCTGCCAGCGAACCACAACATCAAGGTCTTAGGAACAGGTAAGTGATAAAGCTGGAATAGGGTTCAAATTTGTTGGTTGAACCACCCCCCTCCCAAAATGTGGTCATCAGCAGTTAGCCATGATGGTAGAAGAACAACAACACATGGGAACCAGGTGTCAACCAGGTGTAAAATATTTCTCTGGTCTTTTTAGAATTGCCAACAGAAAGGGAGTGGGGAACAGTGTAGCTGCTTGCAAAAAGGAAAGTGCATTCCATAAATGTTTCCAAAGATAGTAACTAGGTGATTGAAGTTTCATTGTACTTGTACAATGACAATAAAGTAGTTCTTCTTCTTCTTCTTCTTCTTCTTCTTCTTCTTCTTCTTCTTCTTCTTCTTCTTCTTCTTCTTCTTCTTCTTCTTCTTCTTCTTCTTCTTCTTCTTCTTCTTCTTCTTCTTCTTCTTCTTCTTCTCCTTCTCCTTCTCCTCCTTCTCCTTCTCCTTCTCCTTCCTGCCGTGCAAAATTTTAACTGGAGAGCATGATTGATGGCTCTGGGCTATGGAGGTGTCCCATTGGAGAATATGAATTATGATACACCCAGGGGGTGGGGGGAAGCCAGGGTCAAGGGTGACAATGAATGATGTGTCTCAAGAGTCGGCCGCTTAACAACAACTGCGATTCGCTTAACAACCACGCCCCCTCCCCCCCCCCAAAAGAGATGATAAAATTGGGCTCCGGTCACTTAACAGCAGCCCTGTTTTGCAATGAAACGTCGGTCACAACCGTCGTCATTAAGTCGAGGACCGCCTGTACATGACGTACATTTTACTGCACTGGGTAGCCGTGGGTATCTGTGCAGCTCCTCGGAACTAGATCCCCGGTAATCTTTTCACTTTAAATTAGATCCCATGAGTTCCAGACCAAGCTTCTTCCTGACCTCCTGGCTTTCTATGTTTTCTTTTCTCTCCTTTTGTTCAATTATTCTTCGGGAACTGCCTGGACAAATCCTCGAAAGCTTTCCTGGCGTTGTCTTTCAAGAGAGGTTTGCCATGGCTTCCTTCTTAAGCCTAAGAGAGAGGGCATAGGAAGTTAGCACCCACCCGTCTCCTAGAAAATTGAAATATCCTGAGAAATATTAAAAAGGCAGAATATTTCCTCTGAAAAAGAGTAGAAACTCAGAAGCAGAAACTCACCTCAGAAGCAGAAGCTCACCCCCACCTTTGTGAATGGGTGGGCCATTAAAGCCTGGGCCAGAATACTTTACATAACAAAGATCTCCAGGTAAAGCTATAGCGATTGCCAAAAGTCTTTTTCAGTGCATCATCATCCAGCAAGGCTCAACCAAGCCTGGAACTCAGGACAGCCTACAGAGTTGCCCCTGCATGGCCCCATGGGAGTCTGACAACCAATCAGAATACAAGCTTCGATTCGAAGGTTATAAAACCCAGGCGCTCTCGCATATCAGTCCTTCCTTTTCTTCTCCTTCACCTTGGAGCATGTGATCATCCTTCTTTGGAGCTTCAAGCCATGTGGTCCTGCTGTCCACCATTAAACCATCTTTCCTAACAGCCTCCATGTTTCCAGTGTCTTTTTTTCCCACTTGGAACTGAACCCAGAAGGATATTTCTTCCAACAAGGGTCTGGCCCAAGGTCACCCAGTTGGCTTCTTGCTTAAGGCACGACTCCTAGTTTCTAACCTGATCCTTACCCAATCTGTCTCTCGGCTTCCTACTTACATCCTGCAATAAATATTCCCATCATGTGAAAAATGGCCCGTTTGAATCCGAAATGAAATAGCCCCTGCCCTTTTAATCCATATCTTATTTATTGATTTATTAGCTCGATACATGTAATTCGCTACGAATCGATGTGGTCAGGCTTAATTTTGGAGAAGGAAAATAAAGGGGGGGGTGGAATTGTGTCTCTGCCTACCAGCATCCATCGGTATTCATCTGGCTAGCATTCTGTCAGTGTGTGAGAGAATTGAGGGCTGTTTGGAAACTGAAACATGGAAACTGAAAGGGTATTTGCTGTGTGAGCAAGGAGACAGCAAGGAGCCTGGGCGTGGCTTAGCTCAACTGTTCTGTACTAAAGCTGCTTGGTGCTGTGAAACTAAAACTGAAACTCCTCTCCTCTGCTTTTGTTTTGCATTTGGAACAGATTTCTTTTCAGGTGGGGAGAGGGAGTAGAACTCCTTAGCATCAGAGCGTAATAATAATAATAATAATAATAATAATAATAATAATAATAATAATAATAAAAATGAAATACTAATGCTCTGATGGTCATTTTGAAAAATCCTTTCTTAATGAGCACCTAGAAGCCAAGAGAAACATATGTGCCAAAGTTCAAATTTGTAGGCTTTACAGTTCTGGAGATTTTGTGATGATGCACGAGTGGTATTTCACTTTTATATATAGATATAGATTAAATGTCTTGGCTGCCCATCACACCACAGGGTTACTCTGGGCAGGCTTACAATATTAAAAAGATAAAATTATGCAAAACATTCTAGGGGATATAAATAAAATACTATTAAGTAATAACTACAGTATTGATTTAAAAATGAGGGGATTTGACATAACAACTGTTTAAGAGGAAAGTTAACTATCTAGATCTCATGGTTCAAGGAGGAAAAAAATCAGCAGCTAAAACATGTGCCATCTGTATTTCCCCCTGCAGACCAAAATAAAACCCTCTTTTTTAGCCTTGTCTTTAAACAGTTGTAGAAAGTTAGCACCCACCCTAGAATGAAATGTTTTGAGAAATATTAAAAAGGCAGAATGTTATATTTCCCTGGATGAGAAATGGAGAAACATGTTTTTTAAAAGGAGAAAGCAGCCCCCACCTTCCTTAATAGCCCCCAGCAGATGTCAGCACTTAAGAGATAAAGAGATAGATAGCTCTACTCATAAGCAAACGTCCTCACCCAAGATCCAACAAAGGTAGGATTAGCCCTCAGCCACAATAGGAATTGCCCAACTATCTTTATCATTGCATCAGCAGACCAAACTTCAACCAAACTTAGCTCAGACAAACTCCTAGGATTTGTACTTTGCCTATAGAGCCATTTATGACCCCTACATGACCCCTACATGGCCCCACGAGAGTCTGACAACAGCCAATAGAATACATGCTTCTTGCACAGGAACAGAAGTTCAAGTGAAAAGCCCAAGAGAAGGTATAAATACCCTCTACTCTCAACTCCATTTGGTCAGCTGCAGCAGGGAACCATGGGCTTGGTGGTTCTGCTTCACCATTAAGCCTTCTTTCCATTCAGCCTCCATGTTTCCAGTGTCTTCCTCCTGGCTTGGAACTGAACCAGATAGATATTTCTTCCGACACGGTGACAAAGGAGAAATATTGGTGAACGCCGGCAAGCTTAAGAAAAGCTGACCTTGCTAAAAAAAAAAAAAAAACCTCTTCCTTCTTCTGTAACTTTTTTTTTAAGTGCTATCTTCAGTTTTACGCCCCCAAGGTATACAAAGCTGGACCGAGTAGCATGAAAAAAAATAAAATCCTATTTTTATGAAATGAATCCTTCAGGCCGGATGGGGTAAGTCCAATGCAAAGCTTCATTCTCTCATCCCTCCCAGCCTAGTCTACCTGGAGAAATGCAAAACAGCCGGTATGAAAAATGCCATTAAGAAAAAGATCCTCGCATTTTTGCCTTGGGATCTGGGTTCAAATGCAGCAGACCAGTCCTTTCTCATTCCCATGTGCGGTGGGAACAAGTAGCACTTCTTGAGGTTAGACAGTAGTACGCTTATAAATGCACAGACTCAGTTCAAATTAAGCCTTCAAGCATGAAAGCCGGCTGGGTGACTATGAGTCAATCACCAGGAGACCGGGAGTTCTAGTCTTACCTTAGGAATGAAAACTGGCTGGGTGACTTTGGGCCAATCACCAGGAGACCGGGAGTTCTAGTCTTACCTTAGGAATGAAAACTGGCTGGGTGACTTTGGGTCAATCACCAGGAGACCGGGAGTTCTAGTCTCACCTTAGGAATGAAAACTGGCTGGGTGACTCTGGGTCAATCACCAGGAGACCGGGAGTTCTAGTCTCACCTTAGGAATGAAAACTGGCTGGGTGACTTTGGGTCAATCACCAGGAGACCGGGAGTTCTAGTCTCACCTTAGGAATGAAAACTGGCTGGGTGACTTTGGGCCAATCACCAGGAGACCGGGAGTTCTAGTCTCACCTTAGGAATGAAAACTGGCTGGGTGACTTTGGGTCAATCACCAGGAGACCGGGAGTTCTAGTCTCACCTTAGGAATGAAAACTGGCTGGGTGACTTTGAGTCAATCACCAGGAGACCGGAGTTCTAGTCTCACCTTAGAATGAAAAGTAGAGGCAGTGAATTCTAGTCCCACTTTAGAGTGGGACTAGAATTCACTGCCTCCTAGTAACTGGCCCAAAGTCATGAATAGGTATTATTGAGTCTATCATCTGCACCTCTAAAACTGTCTGGTTTGGTTCTGCAACCCAACAGGACAGACACAGACTTCAGAGGATAATTAGAACTGCAGAAAAAAACAATTACTACCCACCTGCCTTCAGTCGAGGACCTGTAGCCTGCATGAGTCAAAAAGAGGGCTGTGAAAATATCTAGAGACCCCTCACATCCCGGACATAAACTGTTTCAACTCCTTCCCTCAAAATGACGCTATAGAGCCCTGCACACCAGAGCAACTAGACACAAGGACATTTGCCCCCTCGTTTATAAAAACAACAAAGACAGGAAATAAATATATCAGCTAAACAAGCCCCAATCTCCAGGGCCTCCCAAGCTGAAGAGGTCTCTCAATTTGTCAGAGGCTTAAAATAGTTTTATTGTAATTCTCTGCAGGAAAATCTCCATAAATTAAGCCTTCTTGTGCAGCTCCCATGATCCTCATTCATGGATTAAAGTGGGCTTGCTTTTTGCAGGCATTCACACCTTCTGTTCAAACGGGGGGTGCTTCCCTACCCATCTCGTATGGTTTATGTATTTTGGGGGTCTCTTTCCAAGTTCAGGGACTCCCACAAGCCTGATGCTCCATTTGCAGAAACTCCATATTTTGCGGGGGCAGGGGGTTATTTCCCCAGGTCTCCGTCCTTCTCTGCGCAGAGCAGCCATAAGCATCCACATATGGGAAGGTGGGAAACAGATGGAGACAACCCACAAAATGTGCATTGTGATGTCACAATGGAAGGGTTCGTCCCTTGCCAGGCTGGCAAGGACACGAGGCGTTGAGTTTACATGGTGATATCACGTCTCCAGCCTTCCGTCGAGGACCTGTATCCTGCACGAGTCCAAAAGAAGGCTGTGAAAATATCTACAGACCCCTCACATCCCGGACATAAATGGTTTCAACTCCCACCCTCAAGACGACGCTACAGAGCCCTGCACACCAGAACAACTAGACCCAAGGACAGTTTTTTTCCCCAAACGCCATCACTCTGCTAAACAAATAATTCCCTCAACCCTGTCCAACGATTTACTAAGACTGTATTACTGTTATCCTTCTCATCCTTCTGGAACACCTTGCCCTCGGAAGTTGTGGGAGCGCCATTGCTTGAAACTTTCAAGAAGAGATTGGACTGCCGTTTGTCAGAAATGGTGTAGGGTCTCCCGCTTGGGCGGGGGGTTGGACTAGATGACCTATAAGGTCCTTTCCAACTCTGTTATTCTGTTAAAGCATAGCCTTTTTGTGTAGGGAGAGAAATATATGCTTGATAAATATTTGAGGGGCTGCTACAGAGAGGTGATCAAGCTATTTTCCAAGGCACCTGAAGGCCAGACAAGGAATAATGGATGGAAACTGATCAAGGAGAGATTCAACCTGGAAATAAGGAGAAACTTTCTGACAGTGAGAACAATCAATCCACGGAACAGAAGTTGCCCTTGGAAGTTGTGGGAGCGCCATCGCTTGAGACTTTCAAGAAGAGATTGGACTGCCGTTTGTCAGAAATGGTGTAGGGTCCCCCGCTTGGGCGGGGGGTTAGACTAGATGACCTACAAGGTCCCTTCCAACTCTGATTATCTCTTATCTGTTACCTTCCTAGTACCTATCCCACTTATGATTGTATGACTGTAGCTTTGCTGCTTGTATCCTAATGATTTATATTGACTGTTTCCTAGTATGATTTGATTGCTTATTGTACCCTATGACTATTATTAAGTGTTGCACCTGATGATTCTTGACTATTGATGAATGACTATTGATGAATGTATCTTTTTTTTTTATGTACACTGATTTGCACCCAGACAAATTCCTTGGGTGTCCAATCACACTTTGGCCAATAAAGAATTCTATTCTATTCATATATTCCCATAGTTTAGGCAGTATTTCCAAACTTGTGGACTTCAACTCCCAGAATTCAGAATTCCTGGAGTTGAAGTCCTCCTATCTTAAAAGCAGCCATATTTGAAAGTCACTGGACTATCGGATGGATGAAGCAGAGAAATACACGAGAGACACGTATTAACCCTTTTTTGCCTTAATATGTAATTTTTAAGCAATAGTTATCAGGAGGATGTATTCATGTAGAACTATAACATAGCCACCAACTGGGTAGCACAGTGATTCCCAACCTTGGAAACTTTTAAGAAGTGTGGACTTCATTTCCCAGAATTCCCCAGCCAGCTCAGCAACTTTAAGATATGTGGACTACAACTCCCAGGATTTCTCAGACAGCTGAACAACTTTTAAGATATGTGGACTTAAGTCCCAGAACTGCCCAGCCAGCTCAGCAATTTTTAAGACCCCCCTTCCCAGAATTCCCCATGTCAGCAGGCTGGCTGGGGGATTCTGGGAGTTGAAGTCCGCACATCTTAAATTTGCCAAATTTCAGAAACGTAAGAATTAAGGGCCTCTGCAGGTCTTCCTCTGGCCTCGCATGGAACAGGCTTCACATCAATTATACAGGCCTGTAAAATTGGCCACTCTGCAGACTTTTAACAATTCCAACTTACAACCCTTCAGCCTCTCGGGATTACAACTCCCATCCTCCCCGACATGGAGTCAAGCTGGCTGGAGCTGAAGAGAAAGAGAGTCCAACCATGCTGGGAAAACCCACGCTCCCCCGCCCATCACACAGCCGTCTTTCCAAGAAGTTTGGCATTTTTATAAGAGGTCTGCGGTCCCCCTTTAATTCTTCCTAACCCCATGTATTTAACCACAAAAATATTGCTTGGCTGCTAATGAACTCCTGTGTTCTCCCAGAGGCGCGGAGAGCTTTGGCTCCTGCACCAAAATGCTGCTTACGGTGTTTCAGTAAGGATTAGACTGTCTTTTAATCTATGTATTTTAAGGGAAGGAGGCAGGGAGGGAGATGAGAGAAGGGAGGGAGGGAAAGAAGGAAGGAAGGAAGAGAAAGAAGGTGAGAGAAGGAAGGTGAGAGAAGGGAGGGAGGGAGGGAGGGAGGGAAGGAAGGAAGGAAGGAAGGAAGGAAGGAAGGAAGGAAGGAAAAACAGGCAGGCAGGAAGGAAGATGAGAGAAATAAGGTGAGAGAAGAGAGGAAAGAAGGAAGGTGAGAGAAGGAAGGAAGGAAGGAAGGAAGGAAGGAAGGAAGGAAGGAAGGAAGGAAGGAAGGAGAGAGAAGGAAGGTGAGAAGGAAGGAAGGAAGGAAGGAAGGAAGGAAGGAAGGAAGGAAGGAAGGAAGGAAGGAAGGAAGGAAGGAAGGAAGATAGATGAGGGAAATAAGGTGAGAGAAGAGAGGGAAGAAGGAAGGTGAGAGAAGGAAGGAAGGAAGGAAGGAAGGAAGGAAGGAAGGGAGGAAGGAAGGAGAGAGAAAGGAAGGTGAGAAGGAAGGAAGGAAGGAAGGAAGGAAGGAAGGAAGGAAGGAAGGAAGGAAGGAAGGAAGGAAGGAAGGAAGATAGATGAAATAAGGTGAGAGAAGAGAGGAAGAAGGAAGGTGAGAGAAGGATGGGAGGAAGGAAGGAAGAGAGAAGGAAGGAAAGAAAGAAAGAAGATGAACAAAGGAAGGAAGGAAGGAAGGAAGGAAGGAAGGAAGGAAGGAAGGAAGGAAGAAAGGAAAAGACAGGCAGGCAGGAAGGAAGATGAGAAAAGAAAGGAGAGGGGAGGGAGGGAAGGAAGGAAGGAAGATGAGAGAAATAAGGTGAGAGAAGAAAGAAGGAAGGTGAGAGAAGGAAGGGAGGGAAGGAAGGAAGGAGAGAGAAGGAAGGTGAGAGAAGGAAGGAAGGTAAGAAAGAAGATGAAGGAAGGAAGGAAGGAAGGAAGGAAGGAAGGAAGGAAGGAAGGAAGGAAGGAAGGAAGGAAGGAAAAACAGGCAGGCAGGAAGGAAGGAAGATGAGAAAAGAAAGGAGAGGGAGGGAGGGAGGAAGGAAGGAAGGAAGGAAGGAAGGAAGGAAGGAAGGAAGGAAGGAAGGAAGGAAGGAAAAGGAAGGAAGGGGAGGGAAGGAAGGAAGTTGAGAGAAGGAAGGAAGGAAGGAAGGAAGAGAAAGGCAGGCAGGCAGGGGAGGCTGGTGCAACTCATTCCACAACCCTCCCCGACCCACAAACCCAAACCGAAGGACCCTCCTTTTCAAACCTCTCCAAATCAGAGTTAACAGGGGAGAAGAAAGCTTAACGGGCCTTTCGGTTTGTTTATCTGGAAGGAACTGATTCGCTCCCGTTGAAGCATGACATTTCTATCAAAAGCATGTGCTCCTCTCCCTTTAGATCACTTTCTCCTGTCTACATAATTCAGGACCATATGCCTGGGAGGGGGAGAAAAGAGAAGGCGGAATATCAACAGTCAGTTGCGCTTGAAGCTTAACTCCGACACAAACACGTTTGCCCTCTCTCTGCGCCGGGCACACAGACCGTGATCTGGAATGGAATGGAATTGAATAAAATAGAGAATGGAATGGAATGGAATAGAGAATGGAATGGAATAGAATAGAATAGAATAGAGTAGAATAGAATAGAATAGAATAGAATAGAATAGAATAGAATAGAATAGAATAGAATAGAATAGAATAGAATATGGAATGGAGAATAGAATAGAATAGAATAGAATAGAATAGAATAGAATAGAATAGAATAGAATAGAATAGAATAGAATAGAATATGGAATGGAGAATAGAATAGAATTGAATATGGAATGGAGAATAGAATAGAATAGAATAGAATAGAATAGAATAGAATAGAATAGAATAGAATAGAATAGAATATGGCATGGAGAATAGGATAAGAATTGAATATGGAATGGAGAATAGAATAGAATAGAATAGAATAGAATAGAATAGAATAGAATAGAATAGAATAGAATAGAATAGAATATGGAATGGAGAATAGAATAAGAATAAAATGGAATGGAAGGGAATAGAATAGAATAGAATAGAATAGAATAGAATAGAATAGAATAGAATAGAACAGAATAGAACAGAACAGAACAGAACAGAACAGAAAACAGAAAACAGAATAGAATAATATAGAAAATAGAAGAGATTGGAGAATAGAATAGAATAATAGAGAATAGAAAATAGAAGAGAATAGAACAGAACAGAATAGAATAGAAAACAAGATTTGCAAGACCTTGGGAGGTCTTCTAGTCCAGCCCCCTGCTCAAGCAGGTAACCCTACACCACTTAGACAAATGGCTGTCCAACATTTTTTTTAAAACTTCCAGTGTTGGAACATTTACAACAGTGGCAAGTTGTTCCACTGATTAATTTTTTCTCACAATCGGGAATTTTCTCCTGAATTCCAGGTTGCTTCTTTCCTGCATTAGTTTCCACCCATTGCTTCTTCTCCTGCCTTCAGGTGATTTGGAGAATAGATTCACCCCCTCTTCTTTGGGGCAGCCCCTGAGATGTTGGAAGGCTGCTATCATGTCTCCCCTGGTCCTTCTTTTCATCAGACTAGACATACTCAGTTCCAGAGTTCTCTGCTCTTACCGGTAAGTCCTCGACTTACAACCACAACCAAGCCCAAAATTCCTGTTGCTAAGTGAAACGTCGGTTCAGTGAGCTTGGGCCCCATTTTTATGACTTTTCCTGAACACGGAACCTAAATAATAAGAGTTGGAGGAGACCCCGGAGGTCCTCTAGCCCAACCCCCTGCTCAAGCACAAGCCCCTATATCCTTTCAGACAAATGCCGCAGGTCTTAAGTGAATCACTGCAGTTGCTACGTTAGTCACCCGGTTGTTAAGTGAATCGGGCTTCCTCGCTGACTTGGCGTGTCAGAAGGTCACGCAAGGGGATCGTGTGACTCCTGGGTCACTGCAACTGCCGTAAATACGAGTCAGTTACCAAGTGTCTGCATATAAATCACATGACCACCCAGATGCCTTAAGTGTGAAAAACATAAGTCACTTTTTTTCAGTGCCGTTGTAACGTTGAACCATCACTAAATGAACCGTTGTAAGTCAAGGACTACCTGTGTTAACTAGCCCTGCCATTGTCCCAAAGGTGCTTTTTTTTTCAAGAGGCAACTGGACTTTCTGGTTTTTCTTTGAAGTCGTTTCGCTTCTCATCCAAGAAGCTTCTTCAGCTCTGACTTGGACGGTGGGGAACCGAAGGATTTATACTCCTTGCAGACAGCTGGTCATTTGCATCCTTTTTAGAGAGTCGTTGAGGCCACCTGGAGGTTTACCTGTGTCCTCAGGGTCACACCTGAGTGGTGCAAATGGGTGTGGAGCCTTCTGACTGGATGGTGGGGAATGGAAGGATTTATACTGCTTGCAAACAGCTGGTCATTTGCATCCTTTTAGAGGCTCATTGAGGCCACCTGGAGGTTTACCTGTGTCCTCAGGGTCACACCTGAGTGGTGCAAATAGGTGTGGAACCTTCTGACTTAATGGTGGGGAATGGAAGGATTGATATTCCTTGCAGACAGCTGGTTATTTGCATCCTTTTTAGAGAGACATTGAGGCCACCTGGAGGTTTACCTGTGTCCTCAGGGTCACACCTGAGTGGTGCAAATAGGTGTGGAGCCTTCATGGAACTGTTGAAAGGACTCCCAGAGGTCTTTTTTTTAAGAGGCCGCTGGATTTTCTGGATTTTCTTGGAAGGCGTTTCCCTTCTCCTCCCAGAAGCTTCTTCAACTCTGACTACCAGTTCTCACCATCCAGTCAGAACTGAAGAAGCTTCTGGGAGGAGAAGGAAAATAATCCTAAAAGAAAGAAAAAAGCCCAGCTGCCTCTTGACAAACCACTTTTGGGACAACCATGACCTGGAGGACTGAGAATCTCTATAGATATTCAGCCCTGCCATTCACTGAATAAATTAATTAATTGACTGGCCCTATGCTCTTTGCTTGCGTAGGGTACATACTCAGCAGTGAGGGGGCTGGCATCTTGATAGGTGGCGCCTTGGCACAAAGATCCTTCTCCGAACATTCATGCTTGCTTATTGAATGTGTATCCTGCCTTTATATTTTTACAAATAATTCAAGGCAGTGACCATACCTAATATTCCTTTCCTCCTCTTTTCTCCAAAAGAACCACTCTGTGAGATAGCCTGAGCTGAGTGAGGAGGATTGGCCCAGTTGACTTTCATGAGTAAGGCAGGACTAGAACTCACCGCCACCTGGTGATAGGCCCAAAGTCACCAAGTCAGCTTTCATGCCCAAAAATGGGACTAGAATTCACCACCACCTGGTGATTAGCCCAAAGTCACCCAGTTAGCTTTCATAATTAAAATGGGACTAGAATTCCCAGTCTCCTGGTGATTGGCCCAAAGTCACCCAGTTGGCTTTCATGTCTAAGCTGGGACTAGAATTCCCAGTCTCCTGGTGATTGGCCCAAAGTCACCAAGTCAGCTTTCATGCCTAAGATGGGACTAGAATTCCCAGTCTCCTGGTGATTGGCCTAAAGTCACCCATTTAGCTTTCAAGTCTAAAATGGGACTAGAATTCACTGCCACCTTGTGATTGGCCCAAAGTCACCCAGTTGGCTTTCATGCCTAAAGTGGGACTAGAATTCACCGCCACCTGGTGAAAGGCCCAAAGTCACCCAGTTGACTTTCATAACTAAAATGGGACTAGAACTCACCACCACCTGGTTATTGGCCCAAAGTCACCCAGTTGGCTTTCATGTCTAAGCTGGGACTAGAATTCCCAGTCTCCAGGTGATTGGCCCAAAGTCACCAAGTCAGCTTTCATGCCTAAAATGGGACTAGAATTCACCGCCACCTGGTGATTAGCCCAGAGTCACCCAGTTGGCTTTCATAATTAAAATGGGACTAGAACTCACCACCACCTGGTTATTGGCCCAAAGTCACCCAGTTGGCTTTCATGTCTAAGCTGGGACTAGAATTCCCAGTCTCCCCAGGTGATTGGCCCAAAGTCACCAAGTCAGCTTTCATGCCTAAGATGGGACTAGAATTCACTGCTACCTTGTGATTGGCCCAGAGTCACCCAGTTGGCTTTCATAATTAAAATGGGACTAGAACTCACCACCACCTGGTTATTGGCCCAAAGTCACCCAGTTGGCTTTCATGTCTAAGCTGGGACTAGAATTCCCAGTCTCCAGGTGATTGGCCCAAAGTCACCAAGCCAGCTTTCATGCCTAAGATGGGACTAGAATTCACCGCTACCTTGTGATTGGCCCAAAGTCACCCAGTTGGCTTTCAAGCCTAAAATGGGACTAGAATTCATTGACACCTGGTGATAGGCCCAAAGTTACCCAGTTGGCTTTCAAGCCTAAAATGGGACTAGAATTCACCGCCACCTTGTGATTGGCCCAAAGTCGCCTAGTTGGCTTTCATATCTAAGGTGGGACTAGAATTCACTGCCACCAAGTGATTGGCCCAACCGCCTTTTACATCTAAGATGGGACTAGGATATACGGTCTCCTGCTTTCCAGCCTGGTGCCTTAGCCACTCAATTCGGTTAACCTTCAGCAAAAACTAGAGAGCACCGGAACTTGGATGGCTGCAATCACACAACGCATTGAAGGCCAAACCCAGGTTCAATTCAACCCAAGGGCCGCATTCACAGAAGATGCAGGGTAAAACAGCTTGCCCATGGCTCCCGTGGAATGGCCTGGTTTGGCTCAGATGCCGCGGACCCTATTTTAAGCCTAGGCCAGGGATCTCCAAGCGTGGTCACTTTAAGCCTCGTGGACTTTAACTCCCAGAATTGAAGTCCACAAGTCTTAAAAGTAGCCAGATTTGAAGAGTCAATATCCTATCAGCCCCTCAAAAAAACCAGGGGGTGTTCCAAGAACAAACCATGGACCATCAATAACCCCATAACCGTTTTTCCAGGGAGGGCCATTTTTTTGCATTTTGGGAAATTTGAAAGCAGGGGCCATGGAGTGAAAAATCTTGCCCAGCCTCTTCAAGGCACCCCTTTAAATCTCACCCAAAGAACCCTGAAGCGTTTGTGTTTACATACAGACATTCCTGGACATCTGGCAACGCGAGGCTGTTCTTAAGTGAATCCATCCACAGCCTTTGTTGCCATGGCTGTGAAGTGAACCATCCCAAGTCATTAAGTGAATCACAGAGTCCTTAAACCGGGGGTCCCCCAAACTTGGCAACTTTTAAGACTTGTGGACTTCAACTCCCAGAATTCATGCCTGGCTCGGGAATTCTGGGAGTTGAAGTCCACCAGCCTTAAAAGTTGCCACGTTTGGAGACCTCTGCCTTAAGCGAATCCATTGACGTTGCAAATGGAGATCACAGGATCCCGAGATGCTGCAACAGTTAGAAGGACACACCTAGAGTCCAAATTTTGATCGTGTGACTGCAGGGATAAGTGGAAGGACCAATTGCAAGTCACTTTTTTTTCCAAGTTACACTTCGTTGTAACTTCAAACAGTCACTCCAGAAATGGTTCCAAGTCCTTATCTAATCCTTATCTAATCCTTATCTGTTTGTTGCTTAGGGCCTTGTGTGGTCCCCTCAGCTGTTGAAACAGGGTCCTTTCTGCATCTAAAGCACAGCTGATTTTACCTGGCCTGGTTTCCTCCTTACCCTTAAAACATTTGATGAGTGGGGGAAGGAAATTAAACCTGTTTAAAATTCTCTCCAGTTCGCAGTTGCCTCATCTCAGTGCATCAACAAGGACGAAGGACAAGCCTGTAAACAGATTTTATTTACTGATATATCTCCCCCTAACTGGCCCCAAATGTCCCTGAGATAAATCATCCTGTTTTAATTCCAATTCTATTTTTTTAAAAAAACCTGTGAAATATGTGGGCTTTTAAACAGAACCACATGCACCCAACAGAACAATCTTACTTATTTCTCTTTGCGCGGGCCAGAATATTCCAAACTCAACTTTGAAACTCCTGTTGATTTCACTTGTGAGGTCCAGCAAAGGCTTTAAACCTTAGAAAAACAGAGTTGGAAGGGACCTTGGGAGGTCTTCTAATCTAACCCCCTGCTTAGGCAGGAAATCCAACACCACTTCAGACAAATGGCTATCCAATCTCTTCTTAAAAACTTCTAGCGTTGGAGCATTTAAAACTTCTAGAGGCAAGTTGTTCTGTTGGTTAATTCCTCCCACTGTCAGGAAATTCTTCTTTAGTTCTAAGTTGCTTCTCTCCTTGATTAGTTTCCATCCATTGCTTCTTGTCCTGCCCTCAGGTGCTTTGGAGAATAGATTGACCCTTTCCTCCTCTCTGGGGCAGCCCCTCAAATACTGGAAGACTGCTCTCCTGTCTCCCCTGGTCCTTCTCTTCACTAGACCAGCCAGGCCCAGTTCCTGCAACCGTTCTTCTTCGTATGTTTGAGCCTCCAGTCCCCTCATCGTCCTGGTTGCTCTTCTCTGTACTTTTTCTAGAGTCTCAACATCTTTTTTACACCTTCCCATTTCCAAGTCACGGGACTTCAAATCCGAGCCCCTTTTTATTGGCTGGGCCTGGAAACTCACAGCTCCACGCCAATCCCATCATCCTTCCTAAAGCAAAGTCTCCCACCAGCTTGTGTATTGTTAATGCCAGCCGCACTACTACAGAAGTTAATCACGTTGTTTTTGACCCACTGTCAAAAAGGGAAGAGAAGGAAGGAAGGGAAGGGGGGAAGGGAAGAGAAGAGAAGAGAAGAGAAGAGAAGAGAAGAGAAGAGAAGAGAAGAGAAGAGAAGAGAAGAGAGAGAAGAGAAGAGATGGAGAGGAGAGGAGAGAGAGAGGAGAGAGAGAAGAGAAGAGAAGAGAAGAGAAGAGAAGAGAAGAGAAGAGAGAGAGAGGAGAGGAGAGGAGAGGAGAGAGAAGAGAAGAGGAGAGGAGAGAAGAGAAGAGAAGAGAAGAGAAGAGAAGAGAAGAGACAAGATCTGTTTGCATGCTCTAAGGTCTCTCTCAACCCCTTTGTCCCTTCCTTGCAAACTCCTGGAGCATCAGAATTAGGAAGGTGTAACTATAACTCGAGAGGCGACATTGCTTTGAGTAAGAAAAAGCATGCAAGCGGTCTCTATCCACTGAGTAAGTCATCAGTTCTCCAGGGGGAAACCCGTTAGCTAGTTCCAATGCTAATTTTTCTTCTTCTTCTTCTTTTTAATTCTGGAGAGAAATAATCCTGGAGGAATTCCATCTTTTCCTTCCTCATCACCTCTCTGCTCCCTGTGTGCCAGGTCTGTGGCTTTAACCCCTTAATCCTCCATTCCTGCAAGGAGTGTGTGTGGGGGGGGGGTTTAAAATTGCATGCAGTTTCTCTTTTCAAGGATTATCTCCCAGCCGGGAGAAGAATTCAAAACGCGTTGTCCATCCGAAGCCTCTTTTCTCACTGCCCACCAAATGCCACCTGCTTGCATTTGATGGCAGCTAAGAAGCCGCCTCAAACCACACACACACACACACACACACACACACACCCAAAAACCCACAGGGCATAAAGCAATGAGAGACAAGACTTGGAGAGGCTACAGCTTCAGAGGAAGAAGCCGCTAGTCCCTAAGGTGTGTGGGAAAAGGCACCTTCTCCATCCCGCAGCCAGCGGTTGGAGATGCTTCCTAGCGTTTCGATTCCCTTTTGCCCCTCCATAAACACACAAAAAAGGTTTGTTTTATTTGCTGGTTTTATAGTTCCCAGAAAGAGGAGGGAGAAGGAGGGAGGGAGGGAGGGAGGGAGAGGAGAGGGAGGGTGAGGGAGGGAGAGAGAGAGAGGGAGAGAGGGAGAATAATTGGCTCAAAGGCACCCAGAGTTTTTCTCTGCCATGGCGAGTGGGTGGGGGGAAGAGAATTGACTGTGATCTCCCAGCTGGAGTTCCACTCTGGACCGATCTCAGCTAATTAATTATCTTGGAGGGTTAATTGTTCCAAAAAGAACACAAAGTGTAAGATCTGGTTTCTCCCTTTCACCCTTCTGCTTTGCACTTTCCCATCTGTGAAATGGGCGCGAAAGAGATTTGCTTTTTAAGGATTGGCACAGGGGAGGAGGAGGAGGAGGAGGAGGAGGAGGAGGAGGAGGAGGAGGAGGAGGAGGAGGAGGAGGAGGAGGCTTGCAATTCTTCCCCATTCCCCAGTTTCTCTGAACCCTAAGAGCCCCACGGGAGTTCTGCAGACGCAGCAGACAACCAACAGTTTGCATTGTGGCTATACAACAAGCTATGCATTTGTGGCTACGCTAGACAAAAAAAATACAAGCTCCACCAAAGGAGATTTTCCAATTTGGAGATTGGAAGAGAAAGAGAGAAAAAAAAAGAGAGAAGTCATCCAAAGCTGTTTTAAAAAAAATAAAAATAAACCTACCTCCCCGGATTTGACACTTTCCCCATTCATCCCACAGTTACCAGAGAGGGAAATGCACTCTGTACATTCTCTTGAGTACTATGGCACATTTCAGAAATAAACTTGATCTTCAGGTGGGAGAACCGGGCTACCAGATACATCATCCCCACAGTTGTTGGGTTGGGGCTTGGATAGGTTGGAAAAAGGAAAACGGGGGTCTTTGCAGGGGGTGAAGGGAGGGAGGGGAGGAAGAGGGGGTGAAGGCTCAGACCTAGCTATGGAGCTGAAAGGCTGTGCCTTCTTTGCAAACTTCAAATTTTGGGTGGGAGGATTGGTCAAGCTGGTTTTTGGAATGGGTAAGGGTAGATTCTGCCTTTGCTTTAGGATTAAGAGTAATCCGATGGGAAGCACTGGGTGTAAAAACCACCTTCGCTTTGTCACCAGCTGGAGAAGGAAAGGACAGGAAAAAGGAAAGAGGGAAAGGAAGAGAAGGGGGAAGGGGGAAAGAGAAAAAAAAGGAAAGGAGAAGAGAGGGGAGGGGAGAGGAAGAGGAAGGGGAGGAGGAGGAAGGGAGGGAGGAGGAGGAAAGGAAGAAGGAAAAGAAGAGGAAGGGAAGGGAGAGAAAGAGAAGGGAGGGGGAAAGGAAAGAGGAAAGGAAAAGAGAGAAGGAATGGAAATGAAGGGAGGAAGGGGGAAGGAACAAGGAGACAGAGGAAGAATGGGGGAAGGAGAGGAAAAGGAGAGGAAAGAAAGGAAGGGAAAGGGAAGGAACAAGAAGAAAGAGGAAAAATGGGGGAAAGGAAAGGAGAGAAAAGGAGAGGAAGGGAAGGAAAGGGAAGGAAAAAGAAAGGAGAGGAGAGAGGACAGGAGAAGGGAGGGGAAAGGAAAGGAAAGGAAAGGAAAGGAAAGGAAAGGAAAGGAGAGGGAAGGGAAGGGAAGAAGATAGGAAGGGAAGGGAAGGGAAGGAAAGGGAGGGAAGGAAAGGAAAGGAAAGAAAAGGAAGGGAAGGAGGGAAGGGAAGGAAGAAGGGAAGGGAAGGGAAGGGAAGGAAAGGAAAGGAAAGGAAAGGAAAGGAAAGGAAAGGAAAGGAAAGGAAAGGAAAGGAAAGGAGAGGGAAGGGAAGAAGATAGGAAGGGAAGGGGAAGGGAAGGGAAGGAAAGGAAAGGAAAGGAAAGGAAAGGAAAGGAAAGGAAAGGAAAGGAAAGGGAGGGAAGGGAAGAAGATAGGAAGGGAAGGAAAGGAAGGGAAGGAGAGGAAGGAAAGGAAAGGAAAGGAAAGGAAGGGAAGGAAGGAAAGGAAAGGAAAGGAAAGGAAAGGAAAGGAAAGGAAAGGAAAGGAAAGGAAAGGAGAGGGAAGGGAAGAAGATAGGAAGGAAGGAAGGGAAGGGAAGGAAGGAAAGGAAAGGAAAGGAAAGGAAAGGAAAGGAAAGGAAAGGAAAGGAAAGGAAAGGAAGGGAAGAAGATAGGAAGGGAAGGAAAGGAAGGGAAGGAGAGGGAAGGGAAGGGAAGAAGGTAGGAAAGGAAGGGAAGGGAAGGGAAGGGAAGGAAGGAAAGGAAAGGAAAGGAGAGGGAAGGGAAGAAGATAGGAAGGGAAGGGAAGGAAAGGAAAGGAAAGGAAAGGAAAGGAAAGGAAGGGAAGGAGAGGGAAGGGAAGGGAAGAAGATAGGAAGGGAAGAAGAGGAGGGAAGGAAGGAAGGAAAGGAAAGGAAAGGAAAGGAAAGGAAAGGAAAGGAAAGGAAAGGAAAGGAAAGGAAAGGAAAGGAAAGGAAGGAGAGGGAAGGGAAGGGAAGGGAAGAAGATAGGAAAGGAAGGCTCTCCTTGCTGTCCACGAGAAAGAGAGCCCAAAGCGTGCCAATCTCTTCCCCACCCCCCAAAAAAAACCCTCATCCAAAAGACAGTTGCTCACCCTTCTCCATGCCAACCGGAGCCCAACGCTTCGCCCTCCGGTACTTCATCTCTCGGCCGTCTCCCCGAAAACCCTCCCGCGCCTGCCAACCACAGAGGGCTCCTCCGTGGCATTCGCCCTTCGCTTAGCCAGGCAGACGGGCAGCGCGCGCCCCTGTGCGCGCGGCTAGAGGGTGTACGTACGCCTGTGTGTGCCCGTGTGTGTGAGTGTGTGTGTGAGTGTGTTTTAAGCAGAACGTGTATTAACAGCTCGGGGAGGGAAGAAGTCCTGCGGAAGTCAAGAACGGCGAAGAGAGAACCGAGCCGTTGCAGTTGGGTCTTGCACTCACACACACACACACACACGGGCACACACGCGCGCGCGCGCGCGCGGGCACAGCGCACACCCAGACACACATGTCCATTACACACACACACACACACACACACACCAGCGGAGTCATTAATTTTGTATTTTTTTTTAATCTTTTTTTGTTTTTTTGCTCATTCGTAGGTTTCTCCCATTCTCCCCCCAATGCCTCGGTCGGAGAAAAGGAGCCTCGCCTCCAGGCGGAACGGGGCTTTTCTCCCAGCACAGCCCGGTCTACCACCCCAGCCCCGCGCCCCTCCCCCCCCCGCACGCCTCCCCAAAACTCGACTTTATTTTATTTTTGTATTTTTAAGTTGCTTTCAGCCCGCCCCAACAAGACTCACCCCAGCCGGGACACTTAAAAAGGAGCAAAAAAAAAATAAATACACTTTCTATCACCTGCCCCCCACCCACCCCCAAATCCCGGAATTTGGAGTCTCTCTCTTTTCGCCCCCTCCCCATTTCTCCCTTCCCCTCTCCTCTCCTGCCGCGCCCCCCCCAAACCCCTCCCTCCTCCCCCCAAAAATCAGGGCAGGTGCATGCCAGCTACTCCACACCTGCGGGGAGGCGGCGGCGGGAGGAAAAGGCGGCGGGGCTAGCGCTTACCTGCGAAAGGTAGGAGGTACTACTCCCCCTTCCTCCCTGCCTGCCTTCTCCCCCCCCCATACACACACACACACACACACACACACACACACCTTTGCTCAACCCAGGCGCCGCATTGACACTGCAGATGGTGTCTCGGGTGTGGGTGCGCGCGCGCGCGCGTGTGTGTGTGTAGTCAGAGTGTGTGTGTGTGTGTATGTGTGTGTGTACACACACACACACACACACACACACGCAGTTTGTGGCAAGCTCCTGTGCACTCCCTCTCGCCCGCCCTGTGCCTGCGTGTGTCAAACACACACACAGAGGGGAGAGAGAGAGACTTACAAGCCTTTTAAACGCATTTCTTCAAGGCAGCCAAGCCAACCTGATCTATCTATCTATCTATCTATATATATAATTGGGATTTTTTTATTTTATATTTTATATTTTTACCTCTCTGCTCCAGCCGGCTCCGTAGCTCGCCACCCGGTGTCCCCCGCTTGGCCAAGGAAAGCGGCGCTTATTCCTCCTTCGAGCTGTTCGCCAAACACCTTTGCAGGAAACCGCCGGCAGGTGACGGTGGGCAGAAAGAGGCACGACCCCCCGCCCCCCAAAAAAAGATAGCAAAAGGGGCGTGTGGAGGAAAAGAGGTAGAACAGGTATCCTCGCCCGGAGATCGACCCGATCCTTCCTTCTTTCCTTCCTTCCTTCTTTCCTTCCTTCCTTCCTTCTTTCCCAGCCGGACGCGGGGTTCGATCCCTTCGGCGGTTGCCCCCCGCGGACGCTCTCTCACTTGGCCATTCTCCGCAGCGCCCCGCCGGGCTGCTGCTGCCGCTGCTGCTGCCGCTGCTACTCCTCCTCCTCCTCCTCCTGCTGCTGCTGCTGCTCCGCCGCTTCTCCTCCTCCTCCTCCTCCTCCTGCTGCTGCTACCGCTTCACCCGGGAAGGGAGCCCACTGCAGCCGCCGGGCCAACGGCTTTCCTTCAAGCGGCCGATCGCTCACCCTGGCCAGCCATGATGCCCCCACCCCCCCCCCGGCCCCACCCCCGGCCGGCGGTGGGGCAAACACACACACAGACACACACAGACACACACACACCGGAATCTCACACTTTGCAACCGGGAGAGGGAGCGTTGCAAAAAAATAAAGCCGAAAGCAACCAGGGAAGCGGTGCAAAGCAGCAAAAGCAACCGCGGTGGAGTTTTCTCTCTCTCTCTCTCTCTTTCCCTTCCTCTTTTTGCGTTGATGGGGAAGCAGGAAATATCCTTGGCAACCGGGGCGGGAAAGCGATGTGTAGGGGGAAGAGCGAGCGAGAGAGAGAGCCGGGCTGGCTGGCTGGCGATCGCGAAGATCAAGGGGAGCCGGGCTGGGGTCGCTGCGGCTGATGCTGGAGCTTTGGCCGCCGGGGATGGCGGGCGCCTGGCCGACGCATGCCTCCTCCTCCTCCTCCTCGTCTTCCTCCTCCTCCTCCTCCTCTTCTTCCTCCTCCTCTTTCTCCTCTCCTTCTCCTCTCCCTCTTCTTCTTCCTCTTCCTCCTCCTCCTCTTTTTCCTCCTCCTCCTCCTCCTCCTCTTCTTCCTCCTCCTCCTCTTCTTCCTCCTCCTCTTTTTCCTCCTCTTCTTCCTCCTCTTCTTCCTCCTCCTCTTTTTCCTCCTTTCTCCTCTTCCTCCTCCTCCTCCTCTTCTTCCTCTTCCTCGCGCCGGGACTTCCCTCAAGTCCCGGAGCTCCTCCTGGCGTGCAAATGTCACGGGGGTGGAGGAGCCTTAGGATAGGAGAAGGAGGCTCGGGGCGACTCCCGTCTTCCGCAGCATCGCTGGGAGACCCCCGCGGGAAAGAGGCAGAGTCCTCCTCTCGGGGGTGGGGGGGACGGGGACCCGGCCCTCTCTCAACCACCCACCGCTCGGGTTGCAAAAAACCTGCCGGGAAAGTTTGCCGGCCTCCGAGAGCGGCGGGGGAAGCCGCTTGCTCTGCCGCCGCCCGCCGACTTTTCAGCCGGTTCTCTCCGCGCGCTTCTGCTGCCTCTTTGCCCGGCTCCGACTGGCAGCCGCGGCAGCTCCAACCCGATTGGGCTAATTGCGAACTCGCCGACGTGGGGAGGAGGAAGAGGAGGAGGAGGAGGAGGGACGTCGAAGGGGGTGTGGGGGAGGAAAGGAGGGAGGGGGCTGGAGGGAGAGGCAGCTGCTGGCCGGACCCCCCCTCCCCCTCCTCTCCACCCCCCCCCCCAACCCGAGTTTCCCCGCTCGTGGGAATCCTCCGCTGGGAGACTCCTCCGCTGCAGGCGAGACTAGAGTTGGCCAGCCTGATTATTTTTTTAAAAAAATTATTGATATTAATATGGATGACTGATATTAATATGCATTGATAATACTATTTACTAGCTCGATACCTGTGCTTCGCTACGAAACTTTGGGATTAGGCTTAGGTTTTGGGGGGAGGAAAATAAAGGGGAAATAAAGTCTGCCTCTGCCTACCAGCATCCATCTGCTATCCATCTGGCTAGGGTCCTGTCAGCGTGCGAGAGAGTTTTGTGGGCTGTTTGGAAACGGAAACGGTATTTGCTGCGCGAGCAAGAAGGAGACAGCGAGGAGGCTGGGTCTCAACTGTTTTGTACTAAAGCTGCTTGGTGCTGGGAAACTGGGACTGAGACGCCTCTCCTCTGCTTGCGTTTTGCATTTGGAGCAGATTTTTTACCAGGTGGGGAGGGGGAGTAGAACTCCTTCGCATCGGAGCGTGTTAATAATAATAATATAGGAAACGGTCTCAATGCTCTGATGGTCATTTCGAAGAATCCTTTCTTAGTGAGGCCCTAGAAGCCAAGAGGAACCTACGGGCCAAATTTCCAAGTTTGTAGGCTTTACGGTTCTGGAGATTTTGTGATGATGCATGAGTGGCCTTTCGCTTTTATATATATATATTATATATATATGCCTAAAGCTGGACTAGAACTCACAGTTTCCTGGTGATTGGCCCAAAGTTCCCCCAGCCAGGTTTCATGCCTAAAGAGGGACTAGAACTCACCACCTCCCTGTGATTGGCCCAAAGGCTCCCAGTTGGCTTTCATTCCTCAACTGGGACTAGAAGTCACTTTCTCGTGGTGATTGGCTCGAAGTCTTCCAGTTGGCTTTCATGTCTAAGGCAGAACTAGAATTCACAGTCCCCTGGTGATTGGCTCAAACTCATCCAGCTTTCATGCCTAAACTGGAACTAGAATTTGGAAGGAACGCCTTTGCCCTTTCAAATCCTGGCCTCACCAGACACCTAATTTCAGGACAAAATTCATTCTTTGTTTTTTTTTTAAATTTGATTTGTTTAAAGCAGTATGTCTCACTCTTGGCAATTTGAAGGTGCGTGATGGACTTCAACTCCCAGAATTCCCCAACCAACATGGCTGCTCAAAAATGCGCAGGCTTCAACTCCCAGAATTCCCCAGCCAGCACGGCTGCTCAAAGATGCGTGGACTTCAACTCCCAGAATTCCCCAGCCAGCACAGCTGCTCAAACATGTGCGGACTTCAACTCCCAGAATTCCCCAGCCAGCACAGCTGCTCGAAAATGCACGGACTTCAACTCCCAGAATTCCCCAGTCAGAACAGCTGCTCGAAGATGCGCGGACTTCAACTCCCAGAATTCCCCAACCAGCACGGCTGCTCAAACATGTGCGGACTTCAACTCCCAGAATTCCCCAGCCAGCACGGCTGCTCGAAAATGCGCTGACTTCAACTCCCAGAATTCCCCAGCCAGCTATTATGACTGGGGAATTCTGGGAGTTGAAGTCCACACATCTTCAAGCTTCCAAGAGTGAGAAACACTACTTTTAAATATTACAGTTTATTATCAGAGTTACAGGTACTCTTCGACTTACAATAGTTCATTTAGTGACTGTTCAAAGTTACAATGGCACGAAAAAAGTTGTAAAATGTGCTTCATTGAGCAATATCAATTTTGGGCTCATTTGTCAACGTAACTTGAGGCTGCCTGTATTTTGTCTCTTTTTTTAAAAAAAAAATTGCTATTCAGATTTATCTTCTGGGGAAGAACAAGAAACATAATTTGATAATTTGGATCCCTTGGCCTTTTCAAGGCCAAATGCTAACTATTCCTCTCTTTTTTAGGTAGCCAAAATATCTCAGACTTCATTTGCTTGGACGACTTGCTCTGGGAATAGACACACGGAGTGCTGGAGATTTTAAATTTTTGGCTGGCTAAGATAAAGTCTCCATTGGCTCAAGCTTGACTTTGGATATGGGTCTCTAGAAGGGAACAAGAAATGGAAGAATCATGTTTGGAACAGAAAATCTATTTATATATTATTTATATAATATGTAAACGTTAGATGTGTGTAATTGTGTATGGATAGAATGAATATATATATATTATCTATCTATCTATCCGTCCATCCTTCCAACCATCCAATTATCTATATCAGAGGTCTCCAAACTTGGCAACTTTGAGACTTGTGGACTTCAACTCCCAGAATTCCATAGGATAAAACCTGAGGTCTCAAACGTGGCGAGTTTAAGATTTGTGGTGCCTTTTTTTGGTGGCAAAAAAAATATAAGACAGGGTCTCATTTTTGTGGAAACATGGTAGTGGGGTGTCTCCCAACCTTGACAATTTGAAGAGGTGTGGACATCAACTCCCAGAATGCCCAGCCAGAATTCCAGGGGAATTCTGGGAGTTGAAGGCTACACCTCTTCAAGTGGCCATGGCTGAGAAAAACTGCTGTAGGCTATTTCAAAGGAGGTTGAACCACAGTTACGGATGGACAATATCAGTTATATTAATCGTTTATAAACATTGGCAGCTCTATAGAAACTCCAGGTTCAGAGGCAGTCTACCTTGGAATTCCACTTCCTGGGTGGAAAGAATTGAAAAAATGTGATTCCCTCCATGGCCAACTAGGTGGCATTATAGATCCAACTTTGGCTGCTTTGGGAAAACTAAACAAAGTTAGAGCTGATTGGTAGCCAGCGGTCAGATATGACAGGAATGTGGATGGGAGACCACTAAGAAACTTTAGAACTCTTGACTGGAAAGTGGAAAAAACATCCTGGCAAAATTATTGCCAGGTGATAGGGAACTGAAAAATGATTGGCCCGTTTGACCATGACTGAAACCAAGATTGGCAAGGAGCTGAAAATAAGGTAGGGGAAAATAACAGAGTTCAAAGGGACCTTGGAGGTCTTCTAGTCCAACCGGATAAAATTCTGACAAATGGCTGTCCAATCTCCAGTGATGAAGCACTTGTGCCACGCGCGTGCCTCACAGCTGATTTTCAGCCAGTTTGAGGCCTTTTTCAGCCTCCCAAAGGCTTGAAGAAGGCTTCTGCAGGCTTCTGCAGGCCAAAAACTATCCCCATTTCACCCTGTTTTTCCTAAAATACCGGAAGTGACAAAACGGGGCTAGTTTTCGGCCTGCAAAGCTTGCAGAAGCCTGCAGAAGCCTTCCTTAAGCCTTTGGGAGGCCGAAAAAGGCCTCACACCGGTCAAAAATGAGCTGTGAGGCACAGTGCTTGTAAAGGGGCAACGGGTGGTGAGTGGGGATTATGAACGCACGTGTAGGGGGTGGGGGCCGCGCATTGACTTCTGGGTGCTGGCACGCGAGCGTGAGCGTGCAAGCCGGCGCACAATTTTTGGCATAGGAGCCCAATACCATTTCAGACAAGTGACTGTCCACTCTCTTCTTAAAAACCTCCAATGTTGGAGCATCCACAACTTCTGGAGGCAAGCAGTTCCACAGGTTAATTATTCTCACAGTCAGGAAATTCCTCCTTCGTTCCAGGTTGCTTCTCTCCTTGATCAGTTTCCATCCATCGTTTCTTGTCCAGCCTTCAGGTGATTTGGAAAATAAGTTGACCGAAGAGAAGAGGGTGGACATCTTCTAAGTGGATGGACTTCATTAAAGCTGTTATGGGTTCACCCCTGGAAGAATTCTTGACCAAATCTATGATGGCCCCTAATCAAGTCATCAATCCATCAATCTATCTGTCAAATAATCACAACGATTAATTCCGCCATGCTGGAATTGCAGAGAGGGGCTAGTTTTTTAAGTATTTGGTAATAAACTCTTAGGTAGGCCGTGGGTTTTATTTATTTCTTTATTTATTTTTGGACATGACTACTTTCTGCCAATCATACACGCTTTTACTGCTTTCTCGAAAAACCGCTCCGGCCTACGCATGTCATTATTATTCCATTACTGTTTCTATGCCCAGCAGGAGGAAGAAAAAAAAATCACAGCTCATATTTTTGGAAAGAGTTTTTATTACATGCAGCACGCACACACAAAGCCTTGGGGTTCACACACACACCCGCTCCACCGAAGAGGCAATCCTTTTGGCTGGAGGAGTTCCATCGGGATGGGTGATCGTGAAAATAAATAAATAATAAAGTTCTTGAGTTGGGCAAATGGGGAGGGGCGGACCCAGGATAAAGCAGGCGGGAGCAGTCTAGCCTAGTTGCAAGGAAAACCAGACAGGGGAAAGCACTTTTAATCAGCTGTCTTCCAGATCGGTTGGGTTGTCCAAATTGAAAAGAGAGAGGTTGAAGAGAGAGGGATGTGTGTGTGTGTGTGTGTGTGCGCGTGTGCATGTGCACGTGTTTCATTGTCACTAGTAGAATGCTGAGCCCAAATTTGTCTTGTGACTTCACAAACCTTTTCTTCCTCTTCAAAAAACACTTGTTTTCCCTGCTTTATTTTCAGGGGAATTGAGAGTAAGTTTTGAATCTTTCTTGTCTGTCCCTCCCACCCTTCCTCCTTTTTTCCTCTCCATCTCTCTCTCTCTCCCTCTCACCCTTCCTTCCTTCATTCCTTCCTTTGCTTTTTCTTTCCTTTCCTCTTTTGTTTCCTCCCTCCCTCCCTTCCTTTTTTTATCTTCTATCCTTCCTCCATTCCTTCCTCCTTCCTTCCTTCCCTTTTTCTTTCCTTCCTCCTTTTCCTTCCCCCTCTTCTTTTTTCCCTTCTTTCATCCTTCCTTCATTCCTCCCTCCCTCCCTTTTTCCTCCCTTCTGCCTTCCTTCTTCAACTGCCAAATCCATCTAGAGATTAACAGTCTTCTCAGGACATTTTTGGGAAGGAAACTCAACGTTCCCCCTTTTCCAAAGTCCTATTTCCAAGACCGCTTCTCAGTACCACAATCCAAGGCACCCACCATTCTGTCCCAAGCAGGCCAAAGATCTCCCCTTGGCCTCTAAGTGCTGAACAAACCAGAGCTGAGGATCAGGTTAAATCCCCTCCTTTTTGCAACACCAATTCAAGCCAACACACCATGGCCAAGTCATCATGGCCAACTCACCATGGCCAAGTCATCATTGCCAACTCACCATGGCCAACTCACCATGGCCAATTCATCATGGCCAACTAACCATGACCAACTCACCATGAAAAACTCAGCATGGCCAACTCATCATAGTCAACTCACCATGGCCAATTCACCATGGCCAACTCACCATGGCCAACTTATCATGGTCAATTCATCATGGCCAAGTCACCATGACCAACTCACCATGAAAAACTCACCATGGCTAACTCATCATAGTCAACTCACCATGGCCAATTCACCATGGCCAACTTATCATGGTCAACTCACCATGGCCAAGTCACCATGGCCAAGTCACCATGACCAACTCACCATGGACAACTCACCATGGTCAATTCACTATGGCCAATTCACCACGGCCAACTCACCATGGCCAACTCATCATGGCCAATTCTCCATGGCCAACTCATCCTGGTCAAATTATGGCCAACTCACCATGGCCATCATGAGTACGAGGTCCATGTTAGTGGGGGCAGAAGGTGGTGGATGGAGAATTCAGCCCATGTTGTGTTTGCAACCTCGCGTTTAGGCCTTTGCATTTCTTTTGTCGAAAACAAAACAATTATATTTTCCTGGAAGCAAGCATTATCTCTCCCCTCGGACAAGGGCCCTCATCCTCTTCCTCTGATGACTGAGAGAACTTGGAGACGGATGGCAGCTTCAAAGCACCTTCTCTTTTTTAATATTGTGATTTGATTTTCAAAGGTGGCGTATAAAATGCGCTGATTGTTCTTTTATCTCCTGCCTCTTGCATGCGGCCATTTGTTTTCATTCACAGAAATGAATGCCAGGTGGGGGGAAAAAAGCAGAGCAGTAATAAACACTCAGCCGACTGACAAGGCAAAAAGAAAGAAAGAAAGGCAGGCGAAACTCAGAAATACAATGAATGGAGTGATTCACCTACCAGGCAGCTGCTGTGCAAAAAAAAAGGGCAGGATATTCAATGTCTGCTCTCCATGTATTGCAGAAGGGAGCCCGGCCAGTTGATATCTGCCCCCCACCCAGCCTGGCTTGGCAAACTTTCAGTGAGAAAAGGCAATCTAGATCCAGTGTGGATGGGTCTGTGACAATTTGTCATGGCCAATTCACCATGAATCAACTCATCATGAACGAGCTCACTACGACCAACTCACCATGATCGACTCACCATGGCCAACTCATCATGAACCAATTTACCATGAACCAATTCACTAAGACCAACTCACCATGGTCGACTCACCATGGCCAACTCATCATGGCCAACTCATCATGGCCAACTCACCATAGCCAATTCACCATGAATCAACTCATCATGAACGAACTCACTACGACCAACTCACCATGGCCAATTCACCATGAATCAACTCATCATGAACGAACTCACTACGACCAACTCACCATGGCCAATTCACCATGAATCAACTCATCATGAACGAACTCACTACGACCAACTCACCATGGCCAATTCACCATGAATCAACTCATCATGAACGAACTCACTACGACCAACTCACCATGGCCAACTCATCATGAATCAATTCACCATGAACCAATTCACCATGAACCAATTCACCATGGTCAACTCACCATGAACCAATTCACTAAGACCAGCTCACCATGGTCAACTCACCATGGCCAACTCATCATGGCCAATTCTCCATGGCCAACTGATCCTGGTCAAATTATGGCCAACTCACCATAGCCAACTCATTATGGTGAACTCATTATGGTGAACTCACCACGGCCAACTCACCACAGCCAACTCATCACGGCCAACTCACCATGGCCAAATTGCTGCCGGCCAATTCGGAGTGGCACAATTGCAATCATAAATAAATTGTATTTATTTACTACTACATTTATACCGTACTGATCTGGGACAGTTTGCCAGCACTAAAAAGTGGTTTCCCATTGTATTTTTTCTGGAAGTTCTTTAACTTCCCAATTTAATCTTTCTTTCTGGGATTTCTTGGTAGTCTCTCATCCACATATTAACCAGATAAGTAGCCATAAAAAGGTCAGCCAGGGACCACAACCCAGAGAGGACCTCTGCACATGGTTGATCAAACATGCCAGTTTCTCAGAAGCCAAGCTGGAAAGGGTAAAGACATCGCTTCCCGCACTATCTAATCTTTGCCTTTTCTTGCCAAGAAAATCATACGCTGAAATCCCATGCTACTTGCATTTTATAAAACTCCTGCTGAGATTTCATAAAGCATTCCTGGAATTGAAATTATGGTGTTTCATGGTGATAGATAGAGAGAAAGAGAAAGAGAAAGATAAGATAGATAGATAGATAGATAGATAGATAGATAGATAGATAGATAGATAGATAGATAGATAGATAGATAGATAGATAGATGATACATAAATAAAAATGGATAGATAAATAAGAGGTGGATGGATGGATAAAGAAATGGAGAGAGAGATGTGCATGGATAGATCAATAGAGAGAGGTGGATGGATAGAAACAGATGGAGAGAGAGATGTTTAGATGATGTGTGGATGGATGGATGGATAGATAATGATGATAGATAGATAAGGTGGATGGATGGATAGAGAGATGGATGAATGGATGGAGAGAGATGGGGAGAGAGAAATGTGGATGGATAGATTAATAGAGAGAGATGGATGGATAGAAGAGATGGAGAGAGAGATATGAATAGACATACAGACAGACAGATAGACAGACAGATATGGAGAGAAAGATATGGATAGATGGGTAGATGGATGGATGGATAGATTGATTGATTGGTAGATAGATAGATAGATAGATAGATAGAGAGAGAGAGAGAGAGAGACAGACAGACAGACAGACAGACAGACAGACAATGATGATGGGTAAGATAGATATATGGATGCATGGATGGATAGAGAGATGGATGCATGGATGGGGAGAGAGAAATGTGGATGCATAGATTAATAGAGAGATGGTTGGTTGGATGGATGGATAGATAGATAATGATGATGGATGGATAAGATAGATGGATGGATAGATAGACAGACAGACAGACAGACAGATAGATAGATAGATAGATAGACAGACAGACAGACAGATAGATAGATATGATAGAGAGAGAGATGGATAGATAAATAGAGAGATGGATGGATAGATGATAGATAGATGGTCAGGCCTGTGCGAGGCATTCAGACTAAATCTTTTCAATCTAACTGTGACACAGGTTCTGTTTGTTTTGCTTTTACTTAACTATGTCATTATTTAATTATACACCAGTCATAAGCCAGTTTGGTTAAGGAGTTGATCTAGACTCTACAAAGCAGGAGACAGTGAGTTCTAGCCCCACTTAGGCATAAAGTAGCTTATGTGACTTTGGGGCACTCGGTCTCTCTCAGCCCTGCCCACCTCACAGAAAGAGGAAAAGGAAGGATATTAGCTCCTGTGTGTTCACTGCCTTGAGTTACTTACACAATAATAATGGCAGGATAAAAATCCATTGATCTATTAGATTTTTATCCCGCCCTTATTACTTTCTAAGTCATGAATTTATTGGGGTTGGACTAGAAGAACTTCAAGGTCCCTTCCAGCACCATGATTCTACCATTCTATGATTCTAAGTGGTTTTTTGGGATACAGAAGTGAGAAGTGGGTAGGAAAGATATTTAGAAGTTGATTCCAACATTCATCCAGATGCCACTGTTTCAGAGGTGGGATTCTACAGGTTCACACCTATTTGCTAGAACTAGTTGTTAACATTCTAAGCAGTTCAGAGAACCGGTTGTTAGAAGAAATTACTGGCCTAATCCTGTAAGGAAGGCAGGAAGGAAACATTCTGGTGTTGCTTACAGAAACTGCCTCTCCGTTAACCCTTATTACATTCTTGCCAGGACTAGACTTCCTGTCTCAGGAACCTCTCTGGAGTTTTTTTCCCCTCCTTTGCTGGTACTTTGTTTGTGTGGAGTGACCATTCAAAGTTACAATGGCACTGAAAAAAGTGACTTATGACCATTTTTCACACTTACGACTGTTGCAGCCATCCCCACAGTCATGAGAGGCCAGGCGAGGAGATGCATGCCTCGATGTGAGTGATATTGAGTTGGCCATGCCCAGCTGATAATATGACCACCAAGCTATGTCCACCCAGTCACATGACCACCAAGCCATGCCCACCAACCAAGCCACGCCCACAGAACCGGTTGTTAAAAAATTTGAATCCCACCTTTGCACTGTTTGCTTGAGACTTCTACTCCATTGAAGCACATGACAGATGTACCCACCTGGGGTATACATTACTATCAATGTGGGAAATTAGGCGTCTTATAGAGAATGCCTAGGAAATTTATAGAATGCCAAAAATTGGACATCAATTTATGAAATGCTTAATATTTCATACATTTCCTGGGCATTCTGTGCAATATGAAAAGGCAAACCGGCAAAGAATAGAATGGAATGGAATGGAATGGAATGGAACGGAATGGAATGGAATGGAATGGAACGGAACGGAAAAGAACAGGACAGAATAGAATAGAATCTTTATTGAGGATAGAATAGAATAGAATTAAGAATAATAGAATAGAATTAAGAATAATAGAATAGAAAAAAGAATATAGAATAGAATAGGAAGAGAAGAGAAGAGAAGAGAAGAGAAGAGAAGAGAAGAGAAGAGAAGAGAAGAGAATAGCTTTATTTGATCAAGTGTGATTAGATGCACAAGGAATTTATCTCTATTCCTGCTAAAATGCCATTCTAGTCTTCCTTATTATAAGAAGCACCTCAATATTGGGTCTTTTTCTCTTGTTTTTTTTTTCCAGTAAGAAAATCTGGTACTTTATTTTGCATTTCTTATTTCATTTCATATAGGTCTTTTCAACTCTAACTGTAACCACAACCCTAACCCTTTTCATGACTCTCTTTTCATTCTTTGCCTAAATAATTCTTGTCATTCTGCACAATGCCTAGGTATTATATGCAGTACAATGCCTAGGGAAAGCGTATAGCATATTAAAATAACACGGGCATGTCATACTTTGCCTAAAAACGTCACTCATTCTATAGATTTTCCTAGGCTTTCTGTACAATGCCGCTTTTCACACCTTGCCAGAAACAGATGTATTAAAAGAGAGAAAGTACCTACCTCCACAAAGCCAAAACCTTGCTGGGTCCTCCTTATAACCTCTAAAATACTCACAAAACATTCCTGCACCAATCGGTCTGATCACGGAATGAAATTTAAGATGCAGCAAATTAAATCACTTTATTTTGTGCTGGACAGAACGTGGGCCTGAGGGTGTGGAAGAATATTACAGGTAATCAGGTTTACGGATTAATCAAGTTGGAAAGGGACCTTGTAGGTCATCTAGTCCAACCCACCACCCAAGCAGGAGACCCTATACCATTTCTGACAGATGGCAGTCCAGTCTCTTCTTGAAAGCTTCCAGGGATGAAGCTCACACCACTTCCGAAGGCAACTTCTTTTCCATGAATTGATGGTTCTCCCTGACAGAAAATTCCTCCTTATTTCCAAGTTGAATCTTTGTTCAGTTTCCATCCATTATTCCTTGTCTGGCCTTCAAGTGCTTTGGAATAATAATTGACTTCCTTCTCTTAGTGGCAGCCCCTCAAATGCTGGAATATCACGATTACAGATTACAGATTAACAGAGTTGGAAGGGACCTTGTAGGTCATCTAGTCCAACCGCCCACCCAAGCAAGAGACCCTACACCATTTCTGACAGATAGCAGTCCAGTCTCTTCTTGAAAGCCTCCAGGGATGAAGCTCCCACAATTTCCAAAGGCAACTTCTGTTCCATGGGTTGATTGTTCTCACTGTCAGAAAGTTTCTCCTTATTTCCAAGTTAAATTTCTCCTTGTTCACTTTCCATCCATTATTCCTTCTCTGGCCTTCAGGTGCCTTGGAAAATAGTTTGACACTCCCCTCCTCTCTGTGGCAGCCCCTCAAATATTGGAAGACTGCTCTCCTGTCTCCCCTGGTCCTTCTCTTTACTAGACTAGCCAGGCTCAGTTCCTGCAACTGTTCATTGTATGTTTTAGCCTCCAGTCCCCTAATCCTCTTGGTTGCTCTTCTCTGCACTCTTTCTAGAGTCTCAACATTTTTTTTATAGGGTGGTGACCAAAACTGGATGCAGGACTCTAGGTGTGGCCTTACTAAGGCTTTACAGAGTGGTATTAGTACCTCCCTTGATCTCGGTTATATCCCTCTGTTAATGCAATTTAGGATTGCATTGGCTTTTTTGGCTGCTGCTACACACGGCTGGCTCTTATTTAGTCCTCATATTTAGTCCTCGACTTACAATCACAACCGAGCCCCAAATCTATGTTGCTAAATGAGACAATGGTTGAGTGACATTTGCTCCCTTTTGTCACCTTTCTTGCCACCATTGTTAATCAATTAGTAACTCGGTCGTTAAGCGAATCTGGCTTCCCCATTCGCTCATCAGAAGGTCACAAAAGACAGTTGCCAAGCACCTGAATTTTGATGGCGTGATCCTGGGGAATGCCGCAATGGTCATAAGTGTGAAACAGGGTCCCATAAGTCGCTTTTCTCTGTGCCGGTGTAACTTTGAACTGTCGCTAAGTGGAACTGTCGTACGTCAAGGACTATTTGTATAGAATGATTCTGGCTCCTTCTCTTTTTCTCTTCTTCTTCTTCTTCTTCTTCTTCTTCTTCTTCTTCTTCTTCTTCTTCTTCTTCTTCTTCTTCTTCTTCTTCTTCTTCTTCCTCTTCCTCTTCTTCTTCCTCTTCCCCTTCCCCTTCCCCTTCTCCTTCTCCTTCTCCTTCTCCTTCTCCTTCTCCTTCTCCTTCTTCTTCTTCTTCTTCTTCTTCTTCCAAGTTCATCCTTTTGTTTTGGTTTGTTTTTTTTTCCAAGCTTCCGAGACCCTTAAACACGATCCCTCAAAGTCGACTTGCAAAATGCATTTCTAAGAAAAGAGAGAGTAGCAACTTAATTATTTCCAGCTTTCTTCTTTTTCTTTCTTTTTTACTTCAGTTGGGCAATGTTGCCCAGTTCTCTCAAGCATCCTGGCATGGGACATTGATAAAAACCAGATTTTCTTGCTCAATAAACCAGGCAAATAAGGTTCCTGAGAGTAAATAATACAATTGCAGAGCCAATGGCTTCAAAAACCAACACTGGGGCGCCACCTGCAGGTGGCCAGAAATCCAGCATTTCCCCAAAATGGGAAGAGGGAATAGGAAGAGAATTGGGGTGTGGGGGGGGTTATCAGTCTTCCTGCTTCCTTCCTGGCCAAATTTGGGCTGGGAAAAACATTTGAAAGGCTTCTTCTTGGAGCTGGGAAGATGTTGGGGCCGAAAGAGGAGAGAATCTTCAATGTCTGATAGAAGATTCGGCGAGCTGATCGGAATCTGGTCTGGTGGCATCCTGAAGGCAACTGTATTTAATAAGAGAATAATAATAACAGTATAATAATAGAATAACACAGTTGAAAGGGACATAATTCAATCCCTGGCCAAGCAGGAGACCCTATACCCATGATGGTGAACCTATGGCAGTGATGGTGAACCTTTTTGTTGTGGTGTGCTGAAAGCACAGATGCGTCGGCACCCACAATGCAATGCGCCCCATGCATGTGCACACAACACCCCGCCCCCTTACCTGCACTGCACATGCGCACACCTCCCAGCTGATTTTCGGCCTGTTTGAGGCCGTTTTCGCCCTCCCGGAGGTTTGAGGGAAGCCTCTGCAGCCTTCGGAGGCCGAAAAATGGGCCCATTTCGGCACTTCCGGTATTTCCGGAAGGCCCATTTTTTGGCCTCCTGAGGCTGCAGAGGATTCCCTTGAGCCTCCAGGAGGGTGAAAGCAGTCTCAAACGGGCCAAAAATCAGCTGGAGGAACATGCATGCACAGTGCAGGTAAGTTTGGTTGGGGCTTGCGTGTCTGCACAAATGGCTCTGCGTGCCCCCTGTGGCATGTGTGCCATAGGTTCGCCATCACAGACCTATGGCATGCGTGCCAGAAGAGGTACGCAGGGTCATCTCTCCCGGCATGCCAGCTGTCACCCGTTGCTCTTCTGGGTTCTGGTGCTCACCGGCCAGCTGGTCTTCCGGTTTCTAACGTGCATGCGTGCACAAAGACCAGCTAGCCAGCATGCATCATGTTAGAAACCGGCCAGCCACCTGGTCTTCCGGGTTCTAACGCGCATACATACGTGAAGACCAGCTGGTTGGGGCACCCATGTGCGTTAGAAACTGATCAGCCAGCATGCACGTTAGAAGCCGAAAAACCAGGTGCATGCACACTCCAGGGGCTGCTCTTCTGTTTTTTGGCATGCGCATTTTGGCAGTTGGTTCCTTTTCGGCATGCGACGCCCTCCTGTTTCTATACCATTGTCCAATCTCTTTTTAAAAGCCTCCAGTGGTGAAGTACCCACAACCTCTGGAGATAAGTCATCCCACTAGTTAGAAAGAAATTTCTCCTTAGTTTTAGGTTAATAACTATGGAGTTCTAGTTTAGTTTAGTTTAGGTTCTCTCCTTGATTAGTTTCCGTCCATTTCCATCCATTCCATCCATGGCTTTCTGGTCCTTTGGAAGTCCCCTTTTCATGGACCTCTGGATATCTTTCAGAAGATGGCGTAGACTTTCTTCCCAGAATTCCCAAGTCCCTGGAAATACTGCTGAGCATTCTGGGAGGAAATCTCTGCTTTCTCCTGTAAGGAGGAAACTTACCTTGAGGGTAGATATCTCTAAAGCATGTTTAAGTTCTGGGTTACTGATAGACCTTGTGGGAATGCCCTACTCAATTGTCCAGGGGGAACATCTCCAGGTGTTTCTCAACTTTGCCAACTGGAACTTTAATTCCAAGAATGCTGGGCAGGGAATTCTGGGAGTTGAAGTCCACACTCTCTTAAAGTTGCTAAGGTTTAGAGAGATGGCTCTGTGTGACCGCCACCTGGCATGAGACGTTAGCGATGGAGCTCTAATCAAGAAGATCTATGTGACGTTCCACAAATGCTCATCAGCCATAGACAGTTATCATCACCATTACCATCATGTCATCACGGCAGTTAGCACACAGGGGAAATTAAATTATCAAATTTGATTGAGAGTGGATTTGCAAAGATGCCAGAGCAATAAAGAGACATTTTGCACTATCATAACCCCAGGCCCTGGTGGGTAACTCTCTATCTATCTATCTATCTATCTATCTATCTATCTATCTATCTATCTATCTATCTATCTATCCGTCTATCTGTCTATCTGTCTATCTATCTATCTATCTATCTATCTATCTATCTATCTTATCTTTCTCTTTCTCTCTATCTATTTGCATATTTATGTTATTTATTTTAATTATATATTGTCTCTTTTTCTGTTTATATTTAGTATCTGTTTATATTATCTATCCAGCATCTATCTATTCTATCTCTATCTATCTATCATCTATCTGTATCTATCATCTATCTATCTATACCTATCTATATCTATATCTATATCTATCTATTCTATATTTATCTAACTTATCTTATCTCTTACCTTTCTCTTTTTTTCTTTATCTATTTGTATATCTGTTTTATTTTATTTATATATTGTCTCTTTTTCCATTATCTATATTTAGTATTTATCTGTTTCTATTATCTATCCAGCATCTATCTCTCTATTCTATCTCTGTATCTATCTATCTCTGTATCTATCTATCTATCTATCTATCTATCTATCTATCTATCTATCTATCTATCACCTATCTATACCTATATCTATCTATTCTCTCTATCATCTATCTAGCATCTAACTGTATATCTTATCTCTTTCTTTTTATCTATTTGTATATCTATCTGTTATTTATTTTAATTATGTATTGTCTCTCTTTCCATTATCTATATTTAGTATTTATCTTTCTATTATCTATCTAGCATCTATCTATCTATCTATCTATCTATCTATCTATCTATCTATCTATCTATCTATCTTTTTTCTACTTGTTATTTGTTTTAATTATGTATTATCTATCTCTTTCTGTTATCTATCTTTACTATTTATCTGTCTCTATTATATATCTAGCATCTATCTACAATATCTATATCTATCCATCTACCCACTTATTTATCTATCCTCTGTATCTTGCTATCTATCATCTATCCGGCAAATAGCTATCTAGCTATTATTATCTAGCTATCTAGCTATTAACTAGCATCTTAAAACTACTTTGAGAAGACTGGATAGAGAAGCCTATTAGCTCAAGAATTAGACAATGTAGTTCTTTTTAATATATATAATTATTATTGAAGAAAATTTTTGTACAGGATTAAAAACCACAATAGCATAAAGGTAAAAGTTAGAATAGAGAAAAAATATATGAAAAGATCAGAGAAACAGTGAAAAGTTGTCAGTCAAAGGAAAAATATATTCAGAAAAGCCATTTCCAATCTGTTACAAACATGGCTAATCCTGTTTCTGTCCTGTCCTCCCAGATTTCAAATCTTGGTTTCCCCATAAACAACCATATTTCATCAATGAATGTCCAAGGTTTGTTTGTTTTTTTCCTTCCTTCCTTCCTTCCTTCCTTCCTTCCTTCCTTCCTTCCTTCCTTCCTTCCTTCCTTCCTACCTTCCTTCCTCCCTCCCTCCCTCCCTCCCTCCCTCCCTCACTTCTTTCTTTCTTTCTTTCTTTCTTTCTTTCTTTCTTTCTTTCTTTCTTTCTTTCTTTCTTTCTTTCTTTCTTTCTTCCTTCCTTCCTTCCTTCCTTCCTTCCTTTCTCTTTTTTCTTTTTTTGGTCCAACTTTGGCAAAAAGTCCATAAAGGGTTTCCAGTCTTGTATAAAAGTGCTTCTTCTTCCTTCCCTAATGAAACGGGTCAATTTAGCCATTTCAACAAATTCTTCCGTCTTCCTAGTCCACACGTCAATTGTGGATATTTCAGTATTTTTCCATCTTTAAAGTCGATTTTGAATGTTGGGGTTCATCATTATGAAGTATTGGGCCTCAAGAATTAGACTCAGCTTGTAGTTAATACCCTAAGGACTGCAACCCCCCCCCAAAAGAACCGTAACAAAGGAGTGGCAGGACCCGCAGGCAAAACAGAATGGGATTTAATTTAATTGAACTTAAATTCATTATGTACATAATATGATTACTTCCTATGTATCTTAATGTTTCTCCTCCTGTCACAGGAAAAATATCACTTTGGTTGCATCTTTTCAATGGAGACAGAACAAGAAGGGGAAAAATGCACAGAAGAAAAATGAAGAAAACAAATATTATTGTTTTTTCTGCCTCTTTGATTTGTTTGGGATGTGAAACGATCTCCGGATTTTCAAATATTTGCCTATATTCCCTTCGTTGTTCAATATTTGGGCTTTGAACACAGAATTTGTTCCCCTGATGCCACTTCTGACATTCTTTTTCTACCTTGACGGCTGCTAACTTCGTTTTTTTATTTTATTGTTAATCTTATTTTGTGAATACTGTCAGCTGCCTGGAGGGCAGGATTTCTGTGCTACAGAGGACAGTAGGTTGCAATTGCATATACAATCCCCAAAGTCCCCCAGCCTGCTTTCCTGCCTAAAGCAGGACTAGAACTCTCTGTCCCCTGGTGATTGGCCCAAAGTCCCCCAGCTGGCTTTCATGCCTAAGGCGGGACTAGAACTCCCTGTCTCCTGGTGATTGGCCCAAAGTCAGCCAGCCTGCTTTCCTGCCTAAAGCGGGACTAGAACTCCCTGTCTCCTGGTGATTCGCCCAAAGTCATCCAGCCTGCTTTCCTGCCTAAAATGTGACTAGAACTCACTGTCTCCTGGTGATTGGCCCAAAGTCATCCAGTTGGCTTTCATTCCTAAGGCGGGACTAGAACTCACCGTCTCCTGGTGATTCACCCAAAGTCACCCAGCCTGCTTTCCTGTCTAAAGCGGGACTAGAACTCACTGTCTCCTGGTGATTGGCCCAAAGTCATCCAGTTGGCTTTCATTCCTAAGGTGGGACTAGAACTCACTGTCTCCTGGTGATTGGCCCAAAGTCACCCAGCCTGCTTTCATGCCTAAGGCAGGACTAGAACTCTCTGTCTCCTGGTGATTGGCCCAAAGTCACCCAGCCTGCTTTCCTGTCTAAAGCGTGACTAGAACTCACTGTCTCCTGGTGATTGGCCCAAAGTCACCCAGTTGGCTTTCATGCCTAAGGCGGGACTAGAACTCTCTGTCTCCTGGTGATTGGCCCAAAGTGACCCAGCCTGCTTTCATGCCTAAGGCGGGACTAGAACTCACCGTCTCCTGGTGATTGGCCCACTAGACCACCAAATATGTCCATATAATATATATGCATATGTAAGCAGTAATCAGGATGGGAAAAAGAGTTCTTTCATTTTTCTGAGATAGCTAATGATACAGATTTTTTTCTTTTCTTAATGAATCGAAGGGTTTGAAGCCTCAGGATAAAAGACGCAGATCCCATTAACATCCTGTATTTCATCTTTCCTAACACGAACAAAAACAGCCCATTGAAAGCTCTTGAACCCGGTTCTCATTTCCCCAGCTTTGATTTGCCTGTGATGGATACCCTTCCACTGCCTTTGATTCTCGCTAAGTAGCGGCCTGGGGGTGGGGTTTCCTGGTGGGCGGGGCAATGGCTTTGTGGGTGGGGCTTGGGTTTTCTCCTCTTCCCTCCACCCCCCTTAGGAAATTCTTGGGAAGGCGAGGCACAATTTTAAGCCTGTTATTGGCTTAACTCTGCAACCTTTGTGGGTTGTTGATCGCCGTGTGTGGTAGGAAGTCCTCGGATTGTGACCACAATTAAGCCAAAACATCCTGTTGTTAAGTGAGACATTTGTCCAGTGAGTTTTGCCCGATTTCACGATCTTGCTTGCACAAGTTGTTAGTGAATAACAACTAACACCTAACTTATCGAGTAGTTTTTTCCCCTTTCCTGACTCTTTCATCCTCTCTCTCTCTCTCTCTCTCTCTCACACACACACACACACACACACACACACACACACATCCAAAGGACCCCTTGTTTTTCCCAAATAAAACTTTCCACCGCAGCTGTCAGTCGGGAATGCCTGTCAAAACCCCTTTTCCGATTGGTTGGTCATCGTCTTGATTCCAGCTGATTAAAATTGATCCTAAACAAACGAGATGGGCCCCCAAATCGTCTCCCAGAGATTAGTTTAAATGCAATTTGTCTCCGGCTGGATGTTTGCCTTTTGCTGCAACGAGAAAGGCGTGGGGGGGTCATCCGGATTAATTAGAGAGACCCCCGCCCAACCCAACCCTACGCCACCCTCCGTTCTCCCCGTAGACGGAGCCAAATTATGCAGAAACAAGCCCAACTGGATTACAGAGTGTAATCCAGATTGACAAGGTCACATGGTGTTGCCTTAGCGGGCCAAGAAAAAGGGGAAGGGGAATTGTCCTGGGGGAAAAAATCTCATTGTTTTTTTAATTAATTGATTTTATTTCCCAAGGGAGGGTAGTTTCCTAATTAGGTACTTCGTATGTACACATCAATACTATCGCCTTGTTCTTCCAATGAAGAAAAAGAGGGGGGAGGGGATTTTTCCTGGCCATCAAGAGCTATGAGTCCGTTTGGGTTATAGCACCAGTGGAACTCATGGCCACTCGATGTTGGTCAGTAATGAAGGTGATCCAGAAAGGCAAAGCAAGGGAGTGAAGTTGCACAAAGGAGCTGAAAAAAAGGGAGGGAGGAAGAAGGGAGGAAGGAGGGATGAAGAGAAAGGGAGAGAGGGGGAGGGAGGGAGGAAAGGAGCAGAGGAAGGAAAGGAAGGATGAAAGGGGAAGGGAGAGGAAGAGAGGGAGGGAGGGAGGAAGAGAAAGTAAGAAAGAGAAAGGGAGAGAGGAAGGAAGGAAGGAAGAGAAAGGGAGAGGAAGAGAGGGAGGGAGGGAAGGAGGAAGGAAGGAAGGGAAAGGGAGAGGAAGGGAGGGAGGGAGGGAGGAAGGAAGGAAGGAAGGAAGAAAAAGGGAGAGGAAGGGAGGAAGGAAGGAAGGAAGGAAGGAAGGAAGGGAAAGGGAGGAGGAGGAGGGAGGGAGGGAGGGAGGGAGGGAGGAAGGAAGGAAGAGAAAGGTAGAGAGGAAGGAAGGAAGTTTGAGAGATGGTATGAAACAGAGGGCGGGAAGGAGTGAGGAAGGAAGGAAGGAAGGAAGAAGAAGAAGAAGAAAAAAAGGCAAAAGCTCACGGAAAAAAACCCCAAAAGTTGAGGGCGGCCTGTAGACATTGCGATGGAAAGGTGTAAAATCGAGTCCTGCCTTCTTAATGTCTTCCAGATCTTTGGGAGAACAGCCTCTCCCTGACTCCTCACCTGGGACGAGGAAGGGGGGGGGTTTAGTTGCAACACAATTGGGTGGGGGCTAAGTTGGCTTCATTAGGTCGTCAGCTTCAGCCTGATTTTAAAAGCGGCATAAATACTGCAAATTATCTGCTACCTTCTGGGGGCCTCTGGGAAGGTTGGCTTGCTTGGACCCTTTTAAGACCCTGCTAAAATCTATAATCTTTTTCTCAGGATAATATATTCAAAGGCATACAAGAAAACCCACCGATACAGATGAGATCACAAAACACGATCAATGGGGGGTTGAAAACGCCGTTACCGAAATAACAAATAGGTAACATGTGTGTGTGTCTGCATTGATCTATTAAATCAATAATTAACACTAGCCTTTAGGGTATAATAACTTTAAGTGGCGAGATGCATTGAGGTTAACAAACATTTTTGGAGTTCAGGAACTATAAATTACTTGGCTGCCTATATGCATGAGGGCACAAGGAGCTAATATTCGTTTAGAAGTTAGTAAAAAGGAAAAAAAACAGTTGTCTTTCCCCACCCCCACAAAAAAAATTCATGTTCCTCCTGAAATTTATCTACAGATCTCCAAGTAATTTGTGGAGCCCCCAAATTAAGATCTCCTTTTGTAAAGAAAATGCAGCTGGAACTTAGAATAACAGAGTTGGAAGGGACTTTGGAGGTCTTCTAGTCCAGCCCGCTGCTTAGGCAGGAAACCCTACACCACTGCAGACAAATAGGTTATCCAATCTCTTTTTTTAAAAACTTCCAGTGATGGAGCATTTACAAGTTCTGGAAGCAAGCTGGAGTGTGCTAGCCATCCTCAGAATGACGAACGGAGCAACAATACAATGTATTGTTCATACTCAACCTTAACTTGGATAAAATGTTGATTTAAGAAGATTGTCAGGTGCGAAAGATCAAACCCGCCTGCGTGCGAAGGTCCAATTAAATTGCTTTAATTTAATAGTACCTGCTAGGAGTTAGGTAAGGGAGAATGGGATTCCAGGTGGGTTGGATTTAGCTCATTTGCAACTCTGTAGAGATTCTAGGCTGAATCCTCATTTCACTCCGCCTCCATCTTTTGCCATTCCTTCTCTTACAGAGTGGAAGGAGACTGGCCCAAGGTCACCCAGTTGGCTTTCAGGCCTAAGGCGGCACTAGAATTCACAGTCTCCTGGTGATTGGTCCAAAGTCATCCAACTGGGTTTGTGCCTAAAACCGGGACTAGAACTCACAGTATGCTGGTGATCCCATAAACTCGGGCAGACAAAAGATGGATTCCATTCTGTGGAATATCGCATCCAAGTTTTGGTCACCACGCTATAAAAAGATGCGGAGACTCTAGAAAGAGTGCAGAGAAGAGCAACAATGGGTTAGGATTAGGAGCCGTGGTGGCCAAGTGGTTAGAGTGTAGTACTGCAGGCTACTTCTGCTGACTGCTGGCTGACTGCAAATTGGCAGATCGAATCCCACCAGGCTCAAGGTTGACTCAGCCTTCCATCCTTCCGAGGTGGGTAAAATGAGGACCCAGATTGTTGGGAGAAAGAGGCTGACTCTGTAAACCGCTTAGAGAGGGCTGTTAAAAGCACTATGAAGTGGCATATAAGTCTAAGTTCTGTTGCTATGACGGGACTTGGAGGCTAAAACATATGAAGAACGGTTGCAGAAATTCGGTTTAATGAAAAGAAGGACCAGCGATGACATGATGGCAGTCTTCCAATACTTGAGGAGCTGCCACAAAAAAGAAGAGGCCAACCTCTTCACCAAATCACCTGAGGGCAGGACAAGAAACAAAATGGGTGGAAACTCATCAAGGAGAGAAGCAACCTAGAACCAAGGAGAGACTTCCTGACAGTGAGAACAATTCACCAGTGGAACAGCTTGGCCTCCAGAAGTTTGTGGGCACTTCATCACTGGAGGTTTTTAGAGAACAGCCATTTGTCTGAAATGGTGTAGCACTTCCTGGCTGAGCAGGGGGTTGGACTGGAAGACCTCCAAGGTCCCTTCCAACTCTGTTATTCTATTCTATTCTATTCTATTCTATTCTATTCTATTCTATTCTATTCTAGTTTATTTCTATTTCTGTTTCTATTTCTATTCCTCTATTCTATTTTATTCTATTCTATTCTATATTCTATTGTATTCTATTCTATTCTAGTTTATTTCTATTTCTATTTCTATTCTATTCTAGTTTATTTCTATTTCTATTTCTATTCCTCTATTCTATTCTATTCTATTCTATATTCTATTCTATTCTATTCTATTCTAGTTTATTTCTATTTCTCTATTCTATTCTAGTTTATTTCTATTTCTATTCCTCTATTCTATTCTATTCTATTCTAGTTTATTTCTATTTCTGTTTCTATTTCTATTCCTCTATTCTATTCTATTCTATTCTATTCTATTCTATTCTATTCTATTCTAGTTTATTTCTATTTCTATTTCTATTCTATTCTAGTTTATTTCTATTTCTATTTCTATTCCTCTATTCTGTTCTATTCTATTCTATTCTATTCTATATTCTATTCTATTCTATTCTATTCTAGTTTATTTCTATTTCTATTCTATTCTAGTTTATTTCTATTTCTATTCCTCTATTCTATTCTATTCTAGTTTATTTCTATTTCTGTTTCTATTTCTATTCCTCTATTCTATTCTATTCTATTCTATTCTATATTCTATTCTATTCTATTCTATTCTATTCTATTCTATTCTATTCTATTCTATTCTATTCTAGTTTATTTCTATTTCTATTCCTCTATTCTATTCTAGTTTATTTCTATTTCTATTTCTATTCCTCTATTCTATTCTATTCTATTCTATTCTATTCTATTCTATTCTATACTATTCTATTCTATATTCTATTCTATTCTATTCTAGTTTATTTCTATTTCTATTCTATATTTTATTGATTATTCTATTCTATTCTATTCTAGTTTATTTCTATTTCTATTCCATTCCATTCCATTCCATTCTATTCCTATTCTATTCTATTCTATTATCACACTGTTAACTATCTTCCAATATTTGAGGGGCTACCGCAGAAAAGAGAGGATTGAACTATTCTCTAAAGCCCCAGAAGGCAGGTCAGGAAGCAACGGATGGAAACTAACCAAGGAGAGAAGCAACCTAGAACAAAGGAAAAATTCCCTAACAGTGTGGACAATTAACCAGTGGAACTGCTTGTCACCAGAAGTTGTAAATGCTCCAACACTGAAAGTTTTTAAGAAGAGATTTTAGGAAGAGATTGGACAGCCACTTGCCTGAGGTGTTATAGGCTCTCCTGCTTGAGCAAGGGGTTGGACTAGAAGACCTCCAAAGTCCCTTCCCACCCTATTACTCTGACTCCAGTTCATCCCATCAGCCTCAAACAGATGATACTCGGATCCTTTTCGCTGCCCTTGTGTTTCAACCTTGAAAAACCCATTTGGCATTCTCGTGGTGTTCCCTGACCTGCCCTTTCCACACATAAATCCTCATCCAACAGTTCCCAATCTTTCCGGTATCCTTGGCTCTCCTGTCTTGGAGTTAATTTGTGGCTCAAGGGAACTTCCATTTTAATGCAACATTAAGGCGGTGATTTAAACCTGGCTGGTGCAGGAGATTCAGAGTTAAGATTCCCCCAAGCCCCTAGTTATGGGGTTTTTTTTTCATTAGGAAATCACACGAGGCCATGATAATGACGGCCGAAGAAGGAGGTCAGAAATACCTGGGGAGCCTTAACTCTTCCGCCTTTGACTTTGGGGCTCTGCGCAATGACCTTATCATCCCCTCTTAATGTCCTCTTCCACACAGCTTCTCTAATGCTTTCCAGCTTTTCGTGTGGCTCTGTGTGTGTGTCTGTCTGTGTGTGTGTGTGTGCGTGTGGTTTGTCTGGGTGTGAATTTAATCAGTTCTTTAAGGCTAGTATTCAGGACCAGAGGCCTCCAACCTTGGCTGCTTTAAGACTTACGGCCGTGATGTGCCACAGGTGAAACGCAGAGCCATTTTTGGGAGCACGCAAGCCCCAGGCAAACTTACCTGCTCTGAGCATGCGCTTGCCTCCCAGCTGATTTTCGGCCCATTTGAGACCATTTTTGCCCTCCTGGAGGCTCAAAGGAAGCCTCTGCAGACTCAGGAGGCCGAAAAATAGGCCTTCTGACAATACCGGAAGTGCCATAATGGCCCATTTTCAGGCTCCAGAGGCTTCCCTCAAGCCTCCAGAAAGGTGAAAATGGCCTCCGCCAGGTTCCAGAGGCCCCGTAGAGGCTGAAAATGGGCACTTCCGGTATTTCCGGAAAGCCGGTTTTTCGGCCTCCTGAGGCTGCAGAGGCTCCCCAAGAGGGTGAAAATGGCCTCAAACGGGCCAAAAATCAGCTGGGAGGCACGCACATGCACAGTGCAGATAAGGGGGCAGGGCGAGGGTATTGTGCACGCATGTGCATGGGTTGGGGCACATTGCATTGTGGATGCCGGCACACACGCGTGCGCACTATCATGCACGCACACGCTTTCAACACACCGAAACCAAAAGTTTCGCCATCACTGACTTATGGACTTCAATACCCAGAATTCCCTAGCTACCAAGAAGGAATCGGGCTAATCCTGTGACTGAGCGTAATAATAATTTCAATCAAGCAGGGTTAGAAGAAAGAATTTTGAAGAAATCAACCATCAATTGAACGATGGGTTCATCCCCCAATTTAACCCAAATTTTCTGTTGTTAAAGGAGGGAGCTGTTAACTGAGTTTTGTCCCGTTTTGTTACCATTGTTCAGTGAATCATTACAGTTGTTAAGTTAATAACACGGTCATTAAGTGAATCTGTCTTCTTCCTTGCCTTTGCTTGTCAGAAGGTCACAAAAGGGGATCAGGTGACCGTCGTAAATATGAGCCAGTGGCCAAGCATCTGATATTTGGTCATGCGCCCATCAGAATGCTGCAACGGTCATAAGTGTGAAAAATGGTCATAAGTCACTATTTCCCATGTGTCATAGTAATTTCAGTCACTCAACAAATGATTGTAACTTGAGGACTGTACCTGTATTTATATACACAGGTAAGGAGGGACACCTCACCCACTTGGAAAGTGTTTTCTTTTTAAATCACTTTATCCACACTTCAGATACTACCCTGTTTTCCCAAAAATATGACCTACCCTGAAAGTAAGTCCTAGCTTGATTTTTACATGTGCGCCCAATATAAGCCCTACCCCCAAGTAAGCCCTAATTAAGATTCCCACCCACTCCAGAGTGGACGGGTAAAAGTTAAGCTCAGGTGCGGATGGCAGGGTGGAGCTGCCCTACTACTTACCTTTGGACAGGTGTAGCCGGCCCTCACACACCCCAACACCTACCTTGCCAGCCCATTTCTTCTGCAGCCGGAAAGTCTGGCAAATCTTTCCTGAAGGCCTCTGGAGCTGATAACAAAGCTCTGGATCGATCCAGAGCTCTGTTGTCGGCTGCAGAGGCCATCAGGAAAGCCTTGCTGACTGTAGAACAAATAGTTCCTGAAGGCCTCTGACAGCGAAAAGGAGGCCGGCCCCAACGCGCACAAGTGAGGTTAGTCAGTGGATGACATCTCCCGAAAATAAGACCTGGTGCCTTTTTTGGTGGCAAAAAAATATAAGACAGGGTCTTATTTTCGGGGAAACACAGTATATACGGGTATGGAAAGAGTCTTTTCATCGGTTGGCATTGGTTGACTCGTTGCTGACATTGCCCATGCACCATGTAACATTCCATAGCATCCCATAATATTCTTAGTGGGGTCTTCTTAATGCTCCTTTTCATATTCAGGAAGTGTGGTTCTTCCATTATGCTGAGTTTGCAAATTAACAAAGTTCAAATTGATGTATATAGAAGAGAGTGTTTGTTTTCCGCAAATTTGCACCAGTTCTTATCGGACTTCACATCCCACATGGAGAACTCACTGTGTCACTTCAAACAGCTAGCAGCATTAATCAAAGAAACTCCAAGTTACCGAAAACATTACTCAAAGAGCAACTCCTCTCTGGTGGTGACATTATCCTTCTTCCAGCTTTGCAGAATCCGCAGAACAAAAAACTAGCTAAACAGGGTGCGTTCACACAACATTTTAAACAGTGGTGGGATTCAACCGGTGTAACAACTGGTTCAGTGAGCGCGCACTGCATTTGAAAACCGTACATCTTCATCTCTAAAACTTACCTTCCACCGCAGCCCCGGTGAGTAAAACAGCTGAGGCGAGGCATTCCATTGTGCCGCGCGACTCAGCTGAGCTGCAAAACATGGAAATATAGGACAGACTAGCGCAGGGGCGGGTGGGTGGAGCCAACTGATCACCGGAACAATTGGTTCGCCTGAATCAGTCCAAACCGGCTGAATCCAACCTGTGATTTTAAACTCCTAATTCCTGAAAACATTAGCCAAAGAGTAACCCTGGTCTGCTGCTGACATTATGCTTTTTCCAGCTTTGCAAAATCCATGGAACAAGAAATTAGCTAAACATTCACACAACATTTTAAACTTTGAGTTACCCAAAACATTACTCAAAGAGCAACTTCTCTCTGCTGCTGATATTATCCTTTTTCCAGCTTGGCAAAATCCATGGAACAAAAAAAACTAGCCAAACACAACATTTTTGGTGGGTTCACACAACATTTTAAAAACCTATCCGAAATGAAAACTAGCCAAGTTTGCCACAGCAGCTCTTAATTCACTGTGAACAACTGTGAACAGCACAGCCTGTGCAACTCTTTGTGTGATTCTTTTGCTGTCTACTCTGGGACTGGGTCGATGACATATTTAACATTAACCCCCGATTAGCACTAACCAACCTTATGTATAGTAAAAGGACAACTGTTGGTTTTTCAACTGACCTGGTGAAGGCCCCCTCTGCAGAACCATGTACTTTGGAGAATAGCTTGACCCCCCTCTCCTTTGTGGCAGCCCCCCAAGTATAGGAAGACTGCTATCATGTCACCCCTGGTCCTTCTCTTTGTTAGACTAGACATACCTAGTTCCTTAACTATTCATCATACAGTTTAGCTCCAGTCCTCTGATCACCTTTGTTGTTCTTCTCTGCACTTTATATTTCTCTATATCATCTATATATCTATATCTACATCTATATCTACAGTATTTATCAGTATATTTATCTGTCTATCTATCTATCTATCTATCTATCTATCTATCTATCTATCTATCATCTATCTATCTATCTATCTATCATCTATTATCTATCTGTCCATCACTTATCTATTTATCATCTATCTACTACCAGTCTGTACTCTCTCTCTCCATCTATCTTATATATCTATCTCTATCTATCTTTCTATCATCTATCTATCTATCTATCTATCTATCTATCTATCTATCTATCTTTCTATCTCTCCATCATTTATCTATTTATCATCTATCTACTACCAGTCTGTCCTCTCTCTCTCCATCTATCTTACATATCTATCTCAGTCTGTCTGTCTGTCTATCTATCTATCTATCTATCTATCTATCATCTATCTATCTATCTATCTATCTATCTATCTATCTATCTATCTATCTATCTATCTATCTATCTCTTCTCTCTCTCCCCCATTGTAATCCTCTTCTGTATAATTAGATAGATAGAGATAGAGAGATAGAGATAGAGATAGAGACAGAGATATCCCCCTCTCTCTCTATATGGTACAGAGCAGGATTGTCATTGCTGTATCATTTCACAGGCCCATTTCAATCACATCCTCCAGAGATTCCAAGAAACATTTGGACAGAGATGAAGGTTAAGCAACACTGAAAGGCAAAAAGGAAAGGAAAGGAAAACGCAGCCAAGAGTGGAAGGAATCCAAAGCCTTTGTCAGAAGGAGGCTTTTTCAGGAACTGTGCAGAATAGCAGGACGCCGTGGGCTTTCTTCTCAGAGCTGGCTGTTAAATAAGATGTGGCCTCTTTTCTTGCAAGATTTCTTGGAGACCTTCAGTGCCTGGATTGCACCTTCTCCCTTCGGAGCCTGGAAGATGTTCTCCAGTGCCCACTGCTAAAGGAGCTAATGGCTTGCAGCCTGGAAACCTTGGCTGGCTTTTTGTTTGTTTGTTTATTTATTTGTTTATTCACAAGGCTTCAAGCCCTCCTTCTCAGCCCTCCTGGACGGGTGGACCTCCCCCCCCAATGGGAAATCCAAAGAATAAAGGCAAATCAAAGGAAAAGCAGCTGCTTGTAAGGGGGAAAAATCACTCGAAGCCTGGAATCCAGATAAAAATCAGAGCTGATCCGTCACGGGGCGGGGGAAGAGAGTTGTAACAGTTTGGCCCTCTGGTTGGGTGAAATGACCCTTCACAGTTGTGTAAGTCGATGCTCACTCAGCCAGTCCTGACCAAGTATTCTCTCTACTGGAAATGAGAGGGGATGGATTTCAGCAGGGGGCTGGACTAGAAGATCTCCAAGGTCCCTTCCAGCTCATTCTATTCTATTCTATTCCTCTCTTCTCTTCTATTCCTCTCTTCTCTTCTTGTCCATCCTATTCTATTCCTCTCTTCTATTCCTCTCTTTTCTTCTATTCTATTCTATTCTATTCTATTCTATTCTATTCTATTCTATTCTATTCTATTCTATTCCTCTCTTCTATTCTCTCTTCTTGTCCATTCTATTCTGTTCCTCTCTTCTCTTCCTATTCTATTGTATTCTATTCCTTTCTTCTCTTATTCTATTCTATTCCTCTCTCCTCTTCTCTCTTCTCTTCTGTTCCTCTCTTCTCTTCTATTCCTTTCTCTTCTTGTCCATTCTATTCTATTCTTCTATTCTATTCTATTCCTCTCTTCTATTCTGATTCTATTGTATTCTATTCCTTTCCTTTCTTTTCTTCTTCTCTTCTCTTCTCTTATTCTATTCTATTCCTCTCTCTCTCTCCTCTCTCTTCTCTCTTCTCTTCTCTTCTTCTCTTCTCTTCTCTTCTCTTCTTCTCTCTTCTTCTGTTCCTCTCTTCTATTCCTCTCTTCTCTTCCATTCCTTTCTTTTCTTGTCCATTCTATTCTATTCTTCTCTTCTCTTCTATTCCTCTCTCCTCTCCTCTCTTCTCTCTCCTCTCTTCCTCTCTTCTCTTCTCTCTTCTCTTCCTCTTCTCTTTCTCCCATTCTCTTCTCTTCTCTTCCTTCTCTTCTCTCCCATTCTCTTCTCTTCTCTTCCTCTTCTATTTTATTCTATTCTCTTCCTCTCTTCTCTTTTCTTCTCTTCTCTTTTATTTTATTCTATTCTATTACAGTCTTCTCTACTCCTCTCCCTAATTCTATTCCATTCCATTCTATTTCTCGATTTACGGCAGTTCATTTGATGACTGTTCGAAGTTACGATGACACTGAAAAAAGTGACTTAAGACCATTTTACACACTTACAACCACTGCAGAGTCCCCGTGGGCATGTGATCAAGATTTGGAAGCTTGGCAACTAACTCGTATTTATGATGATTGCACTAGCAACAGAAATGTGTGGCTGATTTGTGTTCCTAAGTCAAGGACGACCTGCCATGAATTCAAAGCGCGTGTGAAAGGTTGTTTTTTTTAAAGTGGCTTAACTTCTGTTCCTTTTAGTACAGGTAGTCCTTGACCGTCCGACTAGAAATTCAGTCCCAAATTTATATTGCGAAGCAAGACATTCACGAAACGAATTGTGCCCCATTGTATGACTTTTCTTGCCACCGTTGTTAAATGAATCCCTGCAGTTGTTAAATTAGTCACACAGTCAGTAAGGGAATCATGACTTTGCCTGTCAGAAGGTCGCAAAATGGGGTCACATGACCCCTGGACACTGCAGCCATCATAAATGTGAGTTATTTTTCAAGCATCTGAATCTTGGGGATGCTGCAATGGTCATAAGTGTGAAAAATGGTCGTAAGTCTTTTTTTCCTTTTTTTAAAAAAATAATTTTTATTAAACAATTTGTCTGATATACAACATCATTTCCAATCATTTGCAATGCTTCCGTGATGGTATACATATTTTATATCAATCTTAACTATTTGTACATTTGTCTATATTCCTTAATTTATCTCTGTCCACTATAACCTTTGCCTTATTATCCTAGTCTTTATTGATCTTTGTATCTATTATTTTGTTCTGATCAAGGCTTCCCAGACCCTAATTATGCACATGCTTATTTTCAAAACAAGTCTTGTTTATTGCAACGCTGGGAATTGTTTTCATTCCCAGCCGGTAATGAATCTCAAACAGTTCCTCGAGATAATCACCCACCTTTCTTTCCTGCGAAGTGCTGCCAATAACAGGTGTCCAATGAACTAGAAACAAAAACCAACTGAAGTACAAAGAGCTTCAAGAATGAATCTGAACCGAACGAACGACTTTGCTTCCTGCAAAGGTTCTTCTACCTTTGCCTGATCTTTATACCTTATGGGAGGGGCAATCACCTCCCAGCCTTACTCCCAAGTTGCCCATTTTGTCTTAACTGTTCTCGCCTTCTAGCAGCTCTTCACACATGCTCACTGAGAACAGGGTCCCCTGGGTCCTCTGCCTCACTGTTGCCGGAGGCTCCAGAGGCAGCACCCCATTCCCAGATGGTCCTGGCCCCATCTCCGCATCGGATGCAGGACCCTCATCCGCATCCTCTCCAGACTCCCCGACGGATCCCCTTTCTTCCCCACTGTCCGATTCTGCTGCCGTCTGCACAGGCTGCCGGCAAACCACAACATATTTAGCCAATCGTACAATGCGTTCCATGTCAAATAATAATCCGTTTTCTCTCTGACTTTTATCTCCATGGTCAACTTATCCATCTCAGCACACTCTATAATTGTTTTCATCACATTTTCCTCTAGTAGCATACTATCTTTTTTCCAATTTTGTGCGTAAGTTATTCTTGCCGCTGTTAATAGATGTATATTCTGTTTTCTTATATATTCCTGTTAATATACTTAATAGTAAGGTCGCTGGTCTTAATTCAATTTGTTGTTTAATTATCTCTTCTGTCCATATTTTTTTTGTCTTTATCCAGTATTTCCTTGCTACAGGGCATGTCCACCACACATGGTAATATGTTCCTTGCTTTTGTTTGCATTTCCAACGATCGGGCGATCTGTTTGGGAACATTTTTGCTAATCTAGCAGTGGGTAGATGCCATCTGTAGAACATTTTGCATAAATTTTCTCTAAACGCTGCCGACATCGTCAATTTATAATTCTTTTCCAATGTCAGTCTTTTATTCAATGTAAATGTGGTCACTAAATGAACAGTTATAAGTGGAGGACTACCTGTATAATAAATTCAGAACACTGGGTTTGAGCATGAAATTGGTTATCGGCACTGAGACCAGACTCAGCAGCAATTTCACACAGAGCTTGGTTCCTCTTAATTTCCAGCCCGCTTCTGTTTCTCAGGAATCTAGTTGTTCGAATTGAATAGCTCTGGAATTCTTGCTGGTGTCATCACATCTTTTCATTGTTGTTCTCCTGAGTCAGAAATTTCGAATGACAGCTGCAAATCATCCTGAGATGTACTTTCTGCCTGCCTCATATAAAGGTCAACTTCTGCAAACTAACAATAATAATAATAATAATAATAATAATAATAATAATAATAATAATAATATAAAAATGTTTTAAAAGCATGAAAGGAACAGGAGAAGAACAAAAAATCCCCTTCCCAAAGTCAATGGATTCAGAGGCCACAGGTATGGTTAAGAGGATGAATTCTTTTCAAGCTTGCCTTATCTACATTTGCTGTGAAAATACATGCGAAAATCCCATTCGCGTAAAACCCCACATAGGGTTAGGTCTCTGTGAATTTGGAGAGCAAAATGGATATCGCCAATGGATTCAGAACCCTTCATTATGGATAGGATGATACATACTTTTTGAGGCTGCCTTATGTACATTTCATAGCAAAATTCAGGGGTGTGATAATAATCACAAAATACAGCCAGAGACAGCGAACAATATGGAAGAGCTTTATTATTAAGCTTTTGCAAAAGGGAATTCTGCGCATGGCAGAAGACATTTTCCCCAGGAGGGCTGGGGTTTATATACAGGTTCAAATATACAGTCTCTGCCTCTTTCCTGGGTTCGCAATCTATCCAAGCTACGTATCTCCCTACGCCATACCCATAGCGTAACATCTGTTTCTTTGTCTTTGGAAACTACCCTCGTTCTCATGGCTTTTTCCTGTTATGTCCATCTAAGCACAGTGGATCATCAACAGGTTTCCATTGGGTCAGCCTGACCTAGCATGACATCTATTCCAGCCAAGAACTTGAAATTTTACTTTTAAAACATAACAAGTTACAAAACATAATATGTTTGTTAGATATAGAATAGAATAGAATAGTTGCAAATATAATAGACTATAATAGGAGAATAGAATAGAATAGAATAGAATGGAATGGAATGGAATGGAATGGAATGGAATGGAATGGAACGGAATGTGCCAAAAATTGCTTGAATTGCTTGAAAAATCAGCTGTGAGGTACAGTGCAGGTAAGGGGGTGGCGGGAGTCGGGGTGGTGGTAATTGCGTGCACATGTACAAGGGACGTGGGGGCATGCACTCACATGCCAGCACCCAGAATGCAATGCATGCCCTCACGTCCCCTGCGCATGCGCACGCAATCCACCCCCTCCGCCACCCCCTTACCTGCACTGCACCACACAGCTGATTTTTCAGCTGGTTTGAGGCCTTTTTCAGCCCCCCAGAAGCTTGGGGAAAGCCTCTGCAAGGCTTTTCAGGACGAATAATAGGCCTGTTTCATCACTTCCTGTGATACCAGAAGTGAGGAAATGGGCCTATAATTCGTCCTGAAAAGTCTTGTGGACGCTTTTTCCTAGCCTCTGGGAGGCCCAAAAGGCCCAAACCAGCCAAAAATCAGTTGTGAGGTGCACACATCCGCAAGTTTGCCTGCGGCTCCCGTGCCGGCACAAATGGCTCTGCATGCCACCCGTGGCACGCATATCATAGGTTTGCCATCACAGGTATAGGATCTCCTGCTTGAGCAAGGGGATGGTCTAGAAGACCTTCAAGGTCCCTTCCGACTCGATTCTGATTCTCTATTCTGATTCATTGGTAGTTGGTTGCTATGATTCGGTCACTTTCCTGCTTTGATCATTACAATAAGCCTAGCTACTCAGCGTTACAGTTTCTAGATTGGGAGCTATTACAAGCTGCTGGACAGATGGGGAAAGAGGGAAGTTAAAGTCTGCCTCATAGCCGTTTAAGGAAGAGAGTCCAAGAATCTGAGAACTGGATGGGACTCTTGAGATCATCTAGTCTACCTCCTGCTCAAAAGCTTCTCTGACCGTTTCAACCTAACAGTCAACCTTTGCTTGAACTTTTTTGCGTTCCGGTATCTGATGACGGCTAACCTATCCCCGGAATATGTTTAGTTGGGGCTAAACACCCCCAGCACCTTAATGTCATTCTTAGAGCCAATTTGGTGTAGTGGTTAAGGTGCTGGCTTAGAAACCAGGAGATGGGGAGTTCTAGTCCCGCCATAGGCATGAAAGCCTGCTAGGTGACTTTGGGCCAATCCCTAGGCGATGGTGAATTCTAGTCCTGCCTTTGGCATGAAAGCTGACTGGGTGACTTTAGGCCGGTCACCAGGAGACTGTGAGTTCTAGTCCTGCTTTTGGCATGAAAGTCTATTGGATGACTTTGGGCCAATCACCAGGAGGCTGGCAGTTCTAGTCCTGCCTTTGGCATGAAAAAGTCATTTGATGACTTTGGGCCAATTACCAGGAGGCTGGGAGTTCTAGTCCTGCCTTAGGCATGAAAGCAGGCTGGATAACTTTGGGCCAATCACCAGGAGACAGTGAGTTCTAGTCCTGCCTTAGGCATGAAAGCAGGCCGGATGACTATGGGCGTCACCAGGAGACTGTGAGTTCTAGTCCTGCTTTTGGCATGAAAGTCTATTGGATGACTTTGGCCAATCACCAGGAGACAGTGAGTTCTAGTCCTGCCTTTGGCATGAAAAAGTCATTTGATGACTTTGGGCCAATCACCAGGAGACAGTGAGTTCTAGTCCTGCCTTAGGCATGAAAGCAGGCTGGATAACTTTGGGCCAATCACCAGGAGACAGTGAGTTCTAGTCCTGCCTTAGGCATGAAAGCAGGCCGGATGACTATGGGCCGGTCACCAGGAGACTGTGAGTTCTAGTCCTGCTTTTGGCATGAAAGTCTATTGGATGACTTTGGGCCAATCACCAGGAGACAGTGAGTTCTAGTCCTGCCTTTGGCATGAAAAAGTCATTTGATGACTTTGGGCCAATCACCAGGAGACAGTGAGTTCTAGTCCTGCCTTAGGCATGAAAGCAGGCTGGATAACTTTGGGCCAATCACCAGGAGACAGTGAGTTCTAGTCCTGCCTTAGGCATGAAAAAGTCATTTGATGACTTTGGGCCAATCACCAGGAGACAGTGAGTTCTAGTCCTGCCTTAGGCATGAAAGCAGGCTGGATAACTTTGGGCCAATCACCAGGAGACAGTGAGTTCTAGTCCTGCCTTTGGCATGAAAAAGTCATTTGATGACTTTGGGCCAATCACCAGGAGACAGTGAGTTCTAGTCCTGCCTTAGGCATGAAAGCAGGCTGGATGACTTTGGGCCAATCACCAGGAGACAGTGAGTTCTAGTCCTGCCTTTGGCATGAAAAAGTCATTTGATGACTTTGGGCCAATCACCAGGAGACAGTGAGTTCTAGTCCTGCCTTAGGCATGAAAGCAGGCTGGATGACTTTGGGCCAATCACCAGGAGACAGTGAGTTCTAGTTCTGCCTTAGGCATGAAAGCAGGCCGGATGACTTTGGGCCAATCACCAGGAGACAGTGAGTTCTAGTCCATGAACGTCATAAGTCATTTTTTTCACTGCCATTGTAACTTCGGACGGCCACTAAGTGAATTGTTGTAATTCGAGGACTACCTGTGCTGAACAAAATCTCAGAATCTGTTGGGAAAAAAAGCGGGGGGGAAAGCCAAATCCCGTATAGAAATCCTGAGAAAATGGCCATGTTTGAGACTGCCAGATGGAAACCTTTACAATCTATTCCTATTGACTCGGGTCTTGTGAAAGGGGAAATGTAACCGGCTACAGACAGAGTTCAGCAAAAAAAGAGAAAAAGTAGCTAAAACCTCTACTATTGAAATTTGAAAGAATAAGTGGAAACAAAACAGAGAAAAAGTTTTTTTTTATTTTCAAATCAGAGAAACTCAATAAGGCCGTGACATAAAAACCCAGCTAGCGATTAGAAAGGAAGATTGGCAGAGATACAAGTTACTCTCTCTATTTGGGTTCAGCATGTCAATTCCCTAGTTGGAAAACAATGCAGTGCGTCCATTGTTAATTGGATAATTATTCAGGAGGGTGGGGGGGGAGGATAAGATTCAGCTGGAATGACTGGTTTGTGGAATTTTTATTCAAATTATTTCTTCTTTAATGTCCAACTGAAAGGGCTGGGGAAGAGATGCGCGGATGCAAGTTTTCTCCACCTCAGCTGCTTTAAGAAAAACGGACTTCAACTCCCAGAATTCCCCAGCCAAGATGCTTTAACGTGAGTGGACTTTAATTTCCAGAATTCCCCAGCCAGGATGCTTTAAGATGGACGGACTTCAACTCCCAGAATTCCCCAGCCAACGTAGTTTAAAATGGACGGACTTCAATTAATCCTTGAATCACAGAGGTAGTCCTTGACTTTAGTTAATTTCTGCTGCTAAATGAGATGGTGGCTAAGTATGTTTTGCCTCATTTTACCTTTTTTTTTCCCCGTGTGGTTGTACCTTCAAACAGTCCCTTAAAGGAAGGGTTGTAAGTCAAGAACTAACAAGGTCTTCCTGGAACCATCGGAAGAACATAACCCCAGTAGCAAACTTTCTGGAGTTATCCTCACCTTGGGAGCGTTCACACATGCCTTTAACCCAGATCAGTCACAACCAGGCTTGATGGAGATCATAGAGCTGGTTTCAATGACTTCCTAGGAGGGACTAACGTGCTGCTTCCTTGCAAATGCCCTGAATTCTGGTTTTTAACTGAGAACATTTGTTTAACGCAGGGAACCAGGAGCGATGGGTGGGAGAGGAGCCTCCTGTGCCCCCACCCCGCACCCCGCTGCATCGTGAGAATCCTCGTAGTCTTGGCCGGCAGTGGCTGCCCATCAACTCCCTCCCCTCTGCCTCGCATCCCACCCAGGTCTGGTGCAATGCAGTCTCTGCAGTTCTTGGCTCTGGAGCTCAGCGCAACCTTAAGGGCCCATCAGGCAAAGGAGAGACAGAGGGAGGGGAGAAATGATTGAGGGGGGGAGGGAGGGAGGGAGGGAATCAATGAGGGAAGGAAGGAAGGGAAGGAGGGAATGAACAAGGAGAAGGAGGGAAGGGAGGGAGGGAAGGAGGGAGACAGGAAGGGAGAGAACAAGGGAAGGAAGGGAGAAAGGGAAGGAAGGGAAGGAGGGAAGAAGGAGGGAGGGAGAGGAAGGAAGGGAAGGGGAAAGGAAGGAAGGGAAGGAGGGAAAGGAAGGAAGGGAAGGAGGGATAAAGGAAGGAAGGAGGGAATGAGGAAGGAAGGAAGGAAGGAAGGAAGGAAGGAAGGAAAGGAGGGGAAAGGGAGGAAGGGAGAAAGGGAAGGAAGGAGGGAAGGAAGGAGGAAGGATGAGGAGGAAGGGAAGGAAGGAGGAAGGGAATGAGGGAGGAAGGAGGGAAGGGGGAAAGAAGGAAGGGAATCAGGGAGGAAGGAAGAGAAGGAAGGAAAGAAGGAGGGAGGGAAGGAGGGATAAAGGAAGGAAGAAGGAAGGAAGGAAGGAAGGAAGGAAGGAAGGAAGGAAGGAGGAGGAAGGGAAGGAGGGAAGGAAGGGAAGGAAGGGAAGGAGGAGCAGGGAAGGTAGGAGGAGAAAAGAAGGAGGGAAGGATGGAGAAAGGAAGGAAGGAGGGGAAAGGAAGGGAAGGAGGGAGAAAGGAAGTAAGGGAGAGAGAGAGGAAGGGAAGGAGGGAGGGAAGAAGGAAGGAAGGAACATTTATTAATTGATTTTTGCCTCATCTTACGACAGTTCTTACCACATTTGTTAAGTGAATCACTGCAGGTGTTAAATTAGTAACTTGGTTGTTATGTGAATCTGGCCTTTGCCATTGACTTCCCTCATCAGAAGGTCGCAAAAGGGGACCCTATGAACCCAGGGGACACTGCAACCATCATAAAGATGAACCAGTTGTCAACCATCACATGACCACGGGGAATGCCGCAATGGTCATAAGTGTGAAAATCGGTCACAAGTCCCTTTTTTTTTTCAGTCCCATCGTAACTTCGAGCCTCTCCCTAAGCGAACTGCTGTGAGTGGAGGCCTACTTGCCCCTGTATAATTCCATTTTTTCCTCCTTTGAAAATGATGATTCCTTCTCCCGGCGTTTCCTTTCCCCGTAGCAAGGTCGCAGGCGCTCCGGCTGAAATGATTTGGAGAAGCCAGACCAAAGGTGCTTCCATTATCGTTCCGTTGCAGCTTTTGTGTTTATCTCCCCGCAAAAGGTTGGTGTTGTCTTTCTGCTCGGCTGAGGCAATTAATTCCTTCTGGAAAAAGGCACAAAATTAACAGAGAAACTGTAGTGAAAGCAGAAAACAGCGCGGCTGGGACGGAGGTGGGGGGGAATGGGAGAGGAATGACCAGTAGTAGGATGCTGCCGGTGTAAGAACCGGTTTGGTGATTGTGCGCTTCGCGTGTGTGAACAGCTTTCCGGAGGGGGGAAAACGTACCTGCTATGTTACTATTGGGGAGTAACACAGCTGAGGAGCGGCGATCCCAGTGGTGGGATTCAGCCGGTTCACACCAGTTCACGAGAACCGGTTGTTAATTTTCTTTTTTTAGAAGTTTTTTATTTTTAACAACAAACATAAACAAACACAAACACAAAACAACAAATAAAACCTTCTTTCTTTCTTTTTTATATTTTAAAATTTAATTTTATTGAACGAACACAAACAAAAACCCAGAAAATACATTAAAAACATTGAACATTACACAATCCTCCTAACCCACACATTTGTCTTACATTGCTAAGTCACATATAAAAATAATACAAAAATTATACCAGATGAACACGATACAGAAGCCTGATGATGGCAGATGAGATTCTGCCGAAACGTTGCTACAACTTTAAAAGCACAACTATAATGACGTGGGAAAATACCCGAACAAAGCTGAATACCATACATTTAAGTACCCGCAAAAACTTAAGAATATATATATATGTGTGTGTGTGTGTGTGTGTGTGTGTGTGTGTGATATCTTTGGTTATTTGAGTTTTCTCCCGCGTAAAATTGGAAGTATCCTGGCGACGTTTCAACGAAATCTCATTCATCATCTTCAGGCTTGTGTCTTCAGCTCTGTGCTTCTCGGAGTAATGTGAGCTTGCAGCTGCTTCTTCCTTTTAACTGCTAGTGGGGGTGTGACTTGATTGGGTGGGGGCTTGGCTGTGTTCTGATTGGGTGGGGGTGTATTCTCATTGGTTGGGGGGTTGGCTGTGTTCTGATTGGCTGGGGGTGTGTTCTGTTCAGGTGTGGGCTTGGTTGTGCTCCAACTTCCAATTTTACACAGGAAAAAAACCGAATAACCAAAGATCCACATGGAAATACCCGCGAAAACCTCAGAAAACACACACACACACACACACATATTTCTTAAGTTTAAGTTATACACACACACACATCTTTAATCATTTCTTATTGTCTTGATCCTTCCTCTTTTTTAATCAACCATAAAACTTGTCCCATATTTTGAAGTAATCCGATTGATCCTTATTTTTTAAATCCTTTGTCAATCTGTACATTTCTGTGCACATCCAAATTTTCCTAATTATTGCTGATTCATTTGGTGTTTCTTCACCTTTCCATCATTGTGCATAAGCCAATATCACAGCCGTAATTATATAAATTATTAAATATATATTTTCCTTATCATATTTCCCCACATTAATCCCTAACAGAAGAAATTCCAGTCTATATTCTATTTTGGTCCTGCATATTTCTTCTAGCCATTTCTGTATTTTTTGCCAACATTTTTGGGCTTTTTAAAAAAAATAAAACCTTCTTTCAATTGTACAATGTGTCGGTTGGTACATATCTCTTGTGCACAATATCAACAGTCTTTCCTTAAGTTTAGATTAAAATTCATATTATGTAGATCAGCTATCCATATCCTATTATATTATTATTAAATCATCATTAGACTTTAATTGCAAATTTACATCACCCTTTTTGAGCAAATTTCAACTTTTACAAGTCCTGATTCATATTATACTTCCTTCCATAATAATCAATTATAGCATATCATTTCATTATGTTATATTTACTATTGTGTTATATTTATATTATAATATACTTCATTTCTCTATTTTCCTAACCATTGATAAAATAAATCCCATATGTTATAATATTCTTTTTCTTCTTGCTCTCTAATTACCAATGTCAATCTACTCATCTCTGTACATTCCATGATTTTCTTTATCATCAATTTTTTCATTTTTCCATTTTTCAGAAAATACAATTCTAGCTGCTGTTAAAACATTAATAATCAAATATATTAATCTCTACTGCATCCTTCAGGCAAGATACCCCATAAAAATATCTCTGGTTTCAAGTCTGTATGTTGTTTTGTCATTTTTTCCAACCATGTATGGATTTTAATCCAGTATCTTTTGGCTTCCACACACGTCCACCCCATATGATGGTATGATCCAGGTATCTGATGACATGGTGATTAACTTTCTGAGCAGTTTGGTGAATTGGTTCAGTGGTGGGATTCAGAAAGTTGTACCACTGGTTCGGTGGGTGTAGCTTAGTGGGCATGTTTTGCTTGCGTGCTCACACTTTGTGCATGCATCGCGTGCCAAATGGGCACTTTGTACAAGTGCAGAGGGGTTTGCGCAGACGCAGAGGCATTCCAGCTCACCTCCTGCAAGGCTGCACTTTCCCCATTACTTACTCTACTGTCCTGCGCAAAGCAGCTGCGCTTCAAAAGCAGAGGACAAAGGTGTGTATGGGAGCCCGGCCAGGTGAGCAGGTGGGCCCAACAGCAGAGCGGTGGAGAGAACTGGTTCTGTCTCCGCTGCTCATCAACACTACCAGCTTGGCAGAACCGGGCCAAACCAGTAGAATACCACCACTGAACTGGTTGTAGGGCAGAAAACTGGTTGTTAAATCATTTGAATCCCACCACTGGGCAATCCGTTCTGCCACACGAACCAGCTGAGAGGATATAGGTAAGGACAGCGCAGGGGTGGGAGGGCCCGCCCACATGATCGTTGGAGAGAATCGGTTCACTGATCATCGTAGCTAGGCGTTCGCCCAAACTGGTCTGAACCGGGAGAATCCCACACCTAGGAATGACAAAAAAAACCCGCCCTCTTGCTCACTTGCACGTTTGATGATACAGCTAGCCCCTTGACGTATTAGCATTCGTTTACTGACCAATCAGTTACAACTTCATCCTCCCACTTACGACCGTCGTGGGTTTCCCACAGACGTTTCATTGCCAAACGAGGTAACATCATCAGTGCTAGATAGGAGTGTCTATTGCTTATTTTTATATACTAGTGGCTTACCTTGATTGTGTTGGTGAGAGTGGTTTGCTGGTTTCTGGATTAGTTGGTTGTTTATTGTTAGTTGTTCACTTGTCTGAATTGGTAATTCCTTGATCGGGTATTACAAACCCCACTCCCTTCTAGCACTGATGATGTTACCTAGTTGGGTCATGAAACGTCAGCAAGAAAACAACCAACTCAACACCAAGGATCCCATAGTCCTCCTCCTCTTCCACCTCCTCCTCCTCCACCTCCACCTCTCTGCAAGCCCTACTCCCTGCTTCTCCTCCATCTCCTCCTCCTCCTATCCTTTTCCTCCTCCTTCACTCCACAACCCCCCTTCCCTTCTAGCACTGATGACATTACCTAGTTGGGTTATGAAACGTCTGCAAGAAAACCACCAAGCTCAGAGAGCAGTAAAGACCCTGCAATTCAGCTACACTCATTCTCTTCCATTGGTGCTTCAGAGGATATGTCCTCGGTCCTTTTTGGAAGTTCAAAACATTTGGACGCAAATCGATGTTTTGAGGTTAGACAACTGACTTAGTCTCTACCATGGATTTCTTTCTTTGGAGAGTTTGTTCTTAACGAAAACCAGGGAAACCAAGTGTCTCCTTTCATCAACGGAAAAGGTGATCGTGAGTAGATACTAGCAACCTTCTCTTATTTACTTGCTCCTTCTAATTCCCTAATTGGAAACATTTGAACTGCAGTGCGATGCACAATTGTATAAACACCTGGATCTGTCATTGGCATTCAAGGCTGTTTCCCATCATTTTCTGCATTAATTAAAGGAATGATGTTTTGTGATTATAACTTAATGAATGTAATCTCTCTCCCTCTCTCTCTCTGTCTCTCTCTCTCTCTCTCTCTCTTAGAGAGAGAGAGAGAGAAACAGAGACAGAGAGAAACAGAGACAGAGAGAAAGACAAAGAGAGGGAGAGAGACAGAGACAGAGAGAGACAGAAACAGAGAGAAAGAGACAGGGAGAGACAGAAAGAAAGAGACAGAGAGAAAGAGGGAGACAGAAAGAGAGAAAGACAGAGAGAGAGAAAGACAGAGAGAGACAGAGACAGAGAGAAAGACAGAGACAGAGAGAGAAAAACAGACAGAGAGATTGACAGAGCGAGACAGAGACAGAAAGAAAGAGACAGAAAGACAGAGAGAAAAAGAGGGAGACAGAGAGAGAAAGAGAGAGACAGAGAGAAACAGAGACACGGAGAGACAGAGACACACACACACACAGAAAGAAAGAGAGAGAGAGAGAGAGAGAGAGAGAGAGAGAGAGAGAGAGAGAGACAGACAGAGAGACAGAGAGAGAGACAGAGTTTTCTTACCCTGCAGGAATGGAAGGCAATCTGTAATCTGAAAAAAGCAACTTTATTCCAGGAGAGAAATTATTATTTGTCCGTGCTTTTGTTAATTAACAAAAACAACAAAAACAGGCAATGGAATGTTTATAGCAAATTTGATAAAAGCTGCACAAAGGGGCTAACTTGCAAACACGGCTCAGAATTAATTTGCAAATTCGGTGCTGTCTCTTATTTTAATGATGAATTTATATGAGGTGGGCGGATCGGATCTTGAGCGGCCTTTGATGCTCACCGAGCTCAGTTGTTTTCTCACAAACGTTTCACGACCCGACTACAGAACATTATCAGTGCTATAAGGAAGTAGGGTTTGTGGAGTGGAGGAGGAAGAGGAAGAAGAGAAGGAGAAAGGGAAGAAGGAAGGAGAAGGAACGAAGGAGGAAGAAGAGAAGGAGAAGAAGGAGATGGGTGGACTTCAATTCCCAGAATTCCCCAGCCAGCATTTTTAAAATGAGCAGGCTTCAACTCCCAGAATTCATTTTTTTTCCTTTTTTTTTTCCCTCTCAAAGATCTCAGAATCCAGAATATTGCTGAATATCAGGTTAGGGAGGTTGGGTGAGACACTCTGAACAGGTTGTTTACAATTGCAGCAATGTCCAATAAAATAAACCATAATAAATAAATAGGGATTCTATTGCACTCTATGTAATAAATTAATGGACTTGATTGTTTTACCAATACGATCCAGAAATCTTCCACAAGGTCAAAACCTTGATATTATGAAATATCTTTTATCTCTCCACATTACTTAGTTGATCCAGAGACCATACCAGATCCAGGAGAAGAACATTCTAAGTACAGGAAGGTAAGATTGGATTTAATGTGTTATTTCGGGCATCTGAAAAAATAATTCAATATTATCTTTGCCTCGTCTGCAACCTCATCTTGTTCTTGGGTTCTCCAGAGATCGGTGTGATTTTTAACAACCTTACGAAGACAGCAATTAAAAAGGAAAGAAAACTCTTGTCAAAGTAACCTCTGATCCAAATTAAAACATAAAAAAAGAAAAATTGCATGCCATCCTGAACTTCCGCGCAGAATTGCTGACAAGGTGGATTCTCCTAGGGGTGCGTTTCTAAAATTTTAACAACCGGTTCTCTGTCCGGTTGCTGGGTGGGTGTGGAGGGTGTGGCCTAGTCAGCCTCCTGCCTCATGGCTGTGGGGGGGGTTGTATTTTCCCTCCCGGCCTCTGGAGGTTTTTCTCAAGGCTCCGGGGGACACACCAAACGGCCTTCCTGGGCTCCGGAGCCCTTCCGGAGGCTGGAAACGGGCCCATTTCCGGCTTTCTGGAGCCTCCAGTCAACTAAACCAATCACTTTATGCAAAAAAGGAATAACCTATTGGTTTATCTCTCTATATATAAGTGAAATACCCCTCATGCATCCTCACAAAATCTCTAGAACCGTAAAGCCTACAAACTTGAAATTTGGCACATAGGTTCCTCTTGGCTTCTAGTGCTCACAAAGAAAGGATTCTTCGAAATGACCATCAGAGCATTTAGAGTATTTCCTATATTATTATTATTAACATGCTCTGATGCTAAGGAGTTCTACTCCCCCTCCCCACCTGAAGAGAAATCTCTTCCAAATGCAAACCACAAGCAGAGGAGAGGAGTTTCAGTTTTAGTTTCACAGCACCAAGCGGCTTTAGTACAGAACAGTTGAGCTAAGGCACGCCCAGGCTCCTTGCTGTCTCCTCCTAGCTCACACAGTTGTTTCAGTTTCCAAACAGCCCTCAACTCTCTCACACACTGACAGGATGCTAGCCAGATGAATACTGATGGATGCTGGTAGGCAGAGGCACAATTTTCCCCCCTTATTTTCCTCCCCCAAACCTAAGCCCAATCACATAGTTTCGTGGCGAAGCACAAGTATCGAGCTAGTTCTTGATAAACTGAGGCTAGGATTTATTTATTAAATTTATATGCAACCCCTCTCGCTATCAATAAGACTATAAACCCCAATTATAATTATGGATGCAATGAAGGTTACATAAATGAATTGGAGAATTTATCACGCAATCCATTCTTTTCCAATGTTCTTCCTTGGATGTTGGTTGTTCCCTTTCCTCCTACACACATACACAGAGACAGACAGACAGAAACACACACAAACACACAATGGAAAGTGAAGTGTGGATTGAATAGTGTCTGCATTTTGATAATTGAGATGACTTAATCCATTAATAAAAGAGCTACGTGACATCAAATCTTTCACTGGCAGAGCAAAATAATAATAATCAAGAATCGTTTTAACACGGATCTCTAGAGGAAATATATATATAATTTTTTGGTCTGCAATCTGGAAAACCAGGATGGAGGCAGAGCGGAATCCATTGCAGCTGTTGGAAACCAGGGTTTTCCCTCTTGGAACCTCGGTTAGGCTGAAGACTTAAGAGACATATGCTGTACGGCAGACGTATAGACAGATGCTCCCAAATAGAAGGACTCGTTTTAAGTTTCTTTTTTCATTTTACATATTAATTAAAGGAGACAATTTATCTCATTAAATAATTCACAGTGACATTTCAAAACCATTTGCCGAGTTTTGAACACACACACAGAGGATTTGACTCAACACAGTGCTGAATTCCAATAACACATGAAAAGATTTTAAAATACACACACACACACACACACACAAAAAAAACCCACTGCATTTATCCTCCAGCATAATAGAGAGAAATCTAACACCACAAGGTTGTGTGTTGGGCCCCTTACTCTTTATGTTCATGACTGCATTCCCATTCACACTAGTAATACTATTACTAAATTACTTATGATACAACAGTAGTGGGACTCATCTCTGGTGGGGGGATGAATCTGTCTACCGAGATGAGGTTGGACCAGTTGCTTTCGTGGTGTGGAGACAATCACTTGGTCCTCAACCTCAATAAGACCAAGGAGTTGATAGTGGACTATATAGAAGGAACAGATCAGACCTCCAGCCCTGGCTTATCAATGGAGACCAAAGGGAGCAAGTGGACAGTTTTAAGTTTCTGGGTGTTACCCTAAAAGAGGACCTGACCTGGGGCGGGGCTCACATTGCAGCCCTGGTCAAAAGGGCCCAGCAGAGATTATACTACCTGAGGCTTCTCAGGAAACAAAAACTGAATGGAAAACTGCTGGTGACTTTCCTCTGTATGGTTTGCCAATTGCACAGGGGCAGATAGGAAAGCACTCCAGAGGGTTAACGTCATTGCTCAGAAGTTCAGTAGTTGCCCTCTCCCCTCTTTGGAAGAGCTTTAGAGCTCCTGCTGCCTTAAGAAAATTCAAAACATTCTCAAAGATCCATCTCATCCTGGGAACCTTTTTTTTTTTTTTTTTGAACTATTACCACCTGGCAGATGGTACAGGATAATAATAAAAAGAAAGCACAAATAGGCTGCAAAACAGCTTCTATCCCAGGGCAGTAGCTCTGTTGAATTCTACTGTACAGGTGCAGTGTTGGTGCGGTGTCAGGGGGTTTTCAGTTCAATGTGTGGAGGGTGAAGGAGGTGTGTTTGTGTTTATTTTCACGGTCATGATGTGCACTGAAGATGGTGTTTGATTTCGTTGTACGAGGTGCAATGACAATAAAGTAAAGTAAACTTTAGCTGGCTGGGGAATTCTGAGAGTTGAAATCTACCCCTCTTAAAGTTGCTAAAGTTGAGAAAAGCTGGTTTAACCAAAAGATTAACTGCATTTATGGCTAGTTGCAACCTCCCCATGGTGGAGCCAATAACTAGAATTGATTTCATTATAGGTTTGAGGTTAGACCGGAGTGGTTCTAATATTAGCACATTGGATTTAACCATGGTTTAAAAAAGAAGAAAGTGTGGATAATGGATGTGGCACTTGCGACCATAACTGAGCCCAAAACCTAGGTTGCTAAGTAAAACATTTGTTAAGGGGTTGGACTAGTTGACCTACAAGGTCCCTTCCAACTCTGTTAATCTGTAATCTAGTCTGGCCGCTTCCAAATTTTTTATTCTTTTAATATCCCTAACACCATCAAGCGTCCACCTCTGCCTATCCCAGGTCCATGGGAAGATTTTGATAGGTGGACAAAAACACCAACTCCAGCCTAACTCTGAACTGTCATTAAACAGGCAGTTGTAAATTGAGGACTAGATGTATCACTTGAAGCTATTCTCTCTTGGGATTCATTTAGCTTCACTGGGTGCCCTTGAAATGTACTGCAGAGAGTCAAACATTTCTTTTCCACAGCCAAAGTTCGTGAAAACTGCCCAATGTTTCCCTTTCTTTAAAAAAATTCCCAGCCTTGTGTGTGAGAGAGAGAGAGAGAAAGGGAGAAAGAAAGAAAGAGAGAGAGAGAGAGAGAGACAGGAGAAAGAGAGAAAAAGAGAGAGAAAGAGAGAAAGAAAAAGAGAGAAAGAGAAAGAGGAGAAAGAGAGAGAAAGAGAGAAAGGAAGAGAGAAAAAGAGAGAGAGAGAGAGAGAGAGAGGAGAAAGAGAGAGAAAGAGAGAAAGAGAGAAAGAAAGGGAGAAAGAAAGAAAGACAGAGAGAGAGACAGGAGAAAGAGAGAGAGAGAAAGAGAGAAAGGAAGAGAGAGAGAAAGGAAGGGAGAGAGAAAAAGAGAAAGAGAGAAAGGAGAAAGATAAAGAGAGAAAAAGAGAGAAAGAGAGAGAGAAAGGAGAAAGCGAGAGAAAGAGAGAAAAAGAGAGAAAGAGAGAGAGAAAGGAAGAGAGAGAGAAAGGAAGAGAGAGAAAGAGAGAGAGAGAAAGAAAGAGAGATCATTTACTGATCCCTGGCCAAAACTATCATTGTCTACTTTACCTGCCCACTTTCAAATTTAAAACCCAATAAAACTATATATTTTCTTTATCAATTTTCATCCGTTCCAGTTAATATCGCTCCAATTCTGTGAGTGAGTTATATACATTGAATTTCTGTATTCCCGTGCATGTATTTGTTCTGTAGAAGCAGAG